>NC_064811.1:88456584-88535179 GCF_023721935.1 Panthera uncia | reverse complement strand
ACACCTATATATATATATATATTCATACTCTGAGGTATATTCTGAGGTGTGTGTGTGTGTGTGTATATATATATATATATATATATATATATATTCTGAGACTTAGAGAAACTGATTCAGAGATATTGGTTCTTCCAAAAATTACATAATTTTCTTTGGAATTCTAGTGCTCTTAGAATGTTAGAGGCAAAGAGCATTTTAATTGACCACTGGTCCTTTAGAACGAAAAGGGATTGTATGTTTCTGTGTCTTTCTACTGAGTTGGTTGGCTAATCTAAACAATTTGGAATTGACCAGAGTTCTATATAATCAGCAAGACTTTGAATTGGCCAGAATCCTATAAAGATGTTCAGGAAACTTGGTTTTCTCTATTCTCTTCCTCTTCCCTTGGGAGTAGCATGTTTAGTAATGTCAGGAATTGGGAAAAGATCAGAAATAGAAGAAAGTGTCCTGATTCCATTTTTTGAGGTATTGGGGGAGGAGGAAGTGGCGAAGATGGTGTCTAGTGGGCTCTTTCAGGTTTTACCTCGTTTTATTTTCCAAAATGAAAATGTTGTGTATGATTTAATACTTTGGGAAGTGCTCATTTATTTTATCTGTGATAATATTAATGTGATTGCTACAAACAACCTTTAATGATAGGCATTTTTATGGATTCTTTTTCCTCTTTCTATTTTTAATCTGTATTAAAGCAACAATGAAAGAAATAAATGCGCTAAGTTATATACTGCCTTACCACCCTAATAAATAACTCTTTTCATTATTCCTTATCTTTTCTAGTCCTTGCCCATACACACATACGGTGTTACATTTTTGTAATGCTGTGTTTAGATATTTATGAGTGCTATATCTTAACTATATATTTATTTCCTATTTAAAGTGAACATACCTCATAATTTAGAAAAGAACTTCTTTAGAGTCAGCTTTAAAATAATATCTTTACAAAAGGTAAAAAAAAAAAAAGTCTAACTCTTTACTTTCAGTTATCAATTTATCGTCTAAAAACAAAAATCCTTTTTTTTTTTATCCTTCCTTGATTTTCTACCAGTGACTGATCTCTTGCTAGGCTTTTATGGATATAGTTTTTTAAATGACACCTAAATAATTTTGCTTACATTGCAAACATTGATATTTAGAGGTCTTGCCCCAGTTCATCTTTTTCTTATTTTTCTTCAACCTCTGACTTGTCTTTGGAGGGTAAGACTTAAGGTCCTTGTGAAGGTCCTGACTGCTGGATTCTGCCTGCATTAGTAAAAGCGCCTTTGTGGGAACTCTGCAACAGGTGAATATTCTCACTTTTGTAATATGATTTGCATGTGTATTGATTTTTTGAGAGTATGACACCCTCCTGAGAACAGTACATAATTCATTTGCTGTTTTTTTCCCAGCACTCACATATTATGAGAAAATTCTTTGTGTGTGTTACAGTAGCAAACCTCCAATGACTGGAGAATTAAATAAGGCTTGTGGGATTGAAATGTCCAACATAGACCCTACAGAGAAGATTTAGGGCCATGGTGGAAGGCTCCAGAAAAGAAAGACACAAGGACAGACACCCAGTCCTTGACCTGGTTCTCTTTGCCTGGCTCAAAACACCTGAAACTTTAAATTCTGTTTCCCACAGTCCAGTCTTTACTATCTTGTACAAGTTATACTCTCTACATCCATAAGTTCTCTGTGACTTACATTTTCACACTACTGATATTCCTAAAAATCTCTGGTTCCTTGTAGTGGCAGAGTGCTATAATTTTCTGGGTGAGATGTGCTGTAAGACCAGTTGGGGATACTACCTATATTCCCTTTGAAATGGTTTGGCTGGTGGTTTTCAAATACATGGAAGGAAAGAGAACAAGAAATTTGTGACAACACAATAGTAATTGTAAAGGATTTCTTGTCATTAGTGAACCCCTGGGCTGGCTTCTTTCTAGCCTCCATTCCCTTCTGCTCTGCAGCTGCCTCTCTCTGGAGGGTCACAGGAGGTTTAGCTTCAGTGATTTATATAGATAGCAGTCTTCAAGTTGTCCACATTTCCTTAGGAACACAGCGTTATAAATAAGTGAAATAAGTGATTTTTAGATATCGTCTATTTCTTTAATAGCCTGTCAAATTTAAAGGGCGTTGAAATAACCTAAGAAACCCTGTTGTAGGATAACCCAAAGAATTGATTTGTCAGATGGGAGTTCCAAGTGTACTTGCAAGCCTATGCCTGGTTTCCGAGTACTGTTCTTGGACTCGGCCTTTGCGTGTGCTGTTCTTTCTGTCAGAATACTCCCACCACATGGAAAACTTCTACTGGGCTTCTGACCCAGCTTACAAGTCACCTCCCCTGAAAAGCCTTCTTTGAGCCCTAGTTGGCCTTACTTACCCCTGTTGTATTTTATTTATGCCTCAAGTAATAGCATTTTCCACATTGTGTTAAAGTTATTTGCATCTTAATCCTTTTCATTAGATTGTGCACAGATTCTCCAGAATGTGGGCCACCTTTATGTGATCAGCCCCTAAAATAGGGCCACATATATACAAATCAGTGAATAATGAAGTAAATAAATGACGTTTTCTACATCTTTTTTTTTTTTAAGGTTAAAAAAATTAGGAGAGAAGTATGTTAACTATTAAAATACAGTCATGATTGGGGCACCTGGGTGGCTCAGTCAGTGATGTGTCTGACTTTGGCTCAGGTCATGATCTCACAGCTCGTGGGGTCAAGCCCTGCGTCGAGCTCTGTGCTGACAGCTCAGGCCTGGAACCTGCTTTGGATTCTGTGTCTCCCTCTCTCTCTGCCCCTCTTCTGCTCACACTCTGTCTCTCTCTCTCTCAAAAATAAACATAAAAAAAATTTTTTAAATACAGTCATGATTATCCAGTTGTGATTTACCTTAACTTTGATCCTTTTACACACTTTTCCTTCATCCCTGTCATATCTTTATATACATACCAAATGGTATAGGAAGGTCAAAATCAAACTAACCAGTTCAAGTCCTGGTTAGGAGCTTAGATGAAAAATATTGATAGGGGAAAATGACATAACTGACTAAAATAACTTCTGAACACTTAGTAAAACTATATTCAGGATATCTGGGTTTTTTATGGTCAGAATTCTAGAACTGGCTTATGTCTGTGTATATAAAATTTTTTGCAACTTAAGAAACATAATTGGAGCTTTCAGTCCTTAGTGGAAATGAGAAAGTTGCAAAACATAGTTAAGACCAGTGGACACTGGAATAGGACCATTTGTTGAAACAAACAACAAAAACTGCCCCATTCCAGTAAGGTTGTCTCCTGTCCATCTAAGAATTTAGACATTCAAAATTGGTAGATTGTGGGTAGTGTTGTCAGTTTTGGTGTTGTCCACACTGTTATGATTAGTAACTTTTTGAACTTAGAGTTTTAAATAACACAACAAAATACATTTAGGCTTACCTCATACATGTATCACAATGGATTTGACCAACCTTTATGAATTACATTAAATTGAAGTCTGGCAAGTCATGGCCTCTCTTTGGTGGTAATATTGAACATTCACACTGCTGCACCTAAACTATCTGTTGTAAATCAGTTGTTCCCAAAATTTGACTACTAAACTGTTTTCTAAACTCATGTGCTTTAAAAACAAAACAAAACAAAACAAAACAAAACAAAACTAATGTGGTATGTACTAGTAAACAAATGATATTTTGGAAAATCTCAAAGTTGCAAAATCCCACTAAAATATAAATGATCAATAATATGTGAATATCTGCTGAACTTCCACACATTTTTACTAGTTCATTAAGTAAATTCTAAAACTACACATTTCACTGTAACAGTGAGAAATTTAAAAATGGTAATGTGTGGAGGGATATATTTAAAGGCACTGGGGAGCTGGCTCCCTCAGTTGAACGTCTGACTGATTTCAGCTCAGGTCATGATCCCAGGATCCTGAGATTTAGCCCTGCATCCGGCTCTGTGCTGAGCTTGGATCCTGTTTAAGATTCTTTCTCTCCCTCTCTCCTTCCCTCTCTCCTTCCCTCTCTCTCTCCCTCCCTCCCTTTGCCCCTCTCCCCCATTTGTACTCTCTTTCTAAAATTAAAAATTAATTAAAGCACTGGAGTCTTACCATTGTAAATAAATAATATTGGCATGATAATGGCTGAGTTATACTGAATTGATGAGTGTGATGAATACTAGTAAGCTGAGTGAACTAGTCCAGAGAAAAATAATTGCTAGTCTGTAATGAGAAAATAAGTTGGTATGTTGGAATTCTAGGTTGGGAGGAGTTAAATTCTATATGGATTAGTCTTTCAGTTAAGAATTCATTTCAAATTTAACAAATAAAAATTAATGTTTCTCACAGCTTAGTACCAGGGATACCACATTAAAGTATATGGAACAAATCTTGTGATACCTAGAAAGGTAACACCTAGAAGGGTTAAAAAAAAAAAAACCTAAGTTTTAGTTTTAGGTCCAAGTTGGACTCTGGACAGATAGCTCACAGATAAAAGAATGTGGAAATCCAGAAAAAGCTCTGAACTCTCAAAGTGTTTTCATAACGTATTTGATAGCCAAAGCTGAACAAAATTGATGTGAGACTTTTTACAGCCATTATCTACCCACTTAGTATGACTGTTCATATATCTGGTTAGACACTGCCCCAGACTCTGCTGGGGATGTTACATATTATGCAGTATCCATCCTATGTTACTTTTCATACATCTGAAAATTCTGAAAATTCAAAAATGTTTGACGTCACAGGTTTCATATTGTGGACCCGGTATGGTCATTGTGGACCAGGACTTCAGTTACCTCGTGTAAGTTAGAGTAACAATACCATACTATTTTGCTAAGAGAACAGATTTTTATATTCCACAGGCATGGATTTAAATCTAGGTTTGCCTTTTACTGTGCGACCAGGGACAGGTTATTAAACCTCTGAAAGGATAATTCTTAGTTTGTATGGTTATTTGCTTTGAAAGTCTCTAAACTTTCAAACTTTCTAAACTTTAATAGGTGATCAGTCAAGATACTCCATAAATGGTGGCTTTGATTATTAACATTATATTTAAAATTGATGTTAGGCATCTTCAGAATTGGTGTGGTCTTCTAATCCTAGCATCACGGTAGGTGAGATGCTCTAACCAACCAATCTATGAAATAAGCTGAAATTACAAAGATATGTTTTATTTAAACACACTCATATACAGAAATATGTACACACTCATAATATACACACATAAACATGCATACGCACATCCAATCTATACATGTTTTTAAAAGTATACATTTTGAATGCGTCCATGAATAACTAGGAACTTAGGGGATACTGAGAGGCCAAACAAAAGTATAAGTGGGATGGGAACCTAGTGATGTAAATGGTCCATGGAAGCTGGCTTTTGTTGAACGTAGTGAATCAAGCTTCATTTTACATCTTGCAGGGTTTACAGGACAAGGAGTAGAGTCTAACAGAAAAATTCCAACCCCGGCAGAAAGCTGGATCCCAAAGGCTCTATCTTCAGTGTAAAGCTGAACTAGAAAGAAACCACTTTCCCAGGGCACTGCAAGGAAAATTTGTTGTCTCAAATATTGGCACAGACCAGAAAAGGAAAAAACACTCCCCCTGAGAACTGTAATCACAGCCGGCTTTCACTCAGATTTGCAAACTGAGTTCACATTATCCAGGTGGATTGAAAGATCTCAAATTGGGAATTTTCTTTAAAGGAGTCCTAGTTTGGTAATGTTTCCCAATACATGGCAGAAGCAAAGACAGATCCCCTCTGGAAGCCCTTACCTTCAGTATAGACCTCAAAGAATTTCTGTAGGTAAACTTATAAGACTTGGACACTCACAGTAAGAAAAAAAAAAGAAAGGAAGGAAGGGAAAAAGGAAGGAAGAAAATCACAACACACAGGGAAACATGGCTCCATGAGCCACAGTCAACAGATTCAGTTGATCAGACATCAGAGTCTTTAAATCAGTGTTGTACGTATTATCCAGTGTGGTAGTCACTAGCTGTATGTGACTCTTGAGCACGTAACCAGTGCAACTGAGAAACTGAGTTTTTAATTAAATTTAAATTTAAATAGCCACATAGCAAGTGACTACTATATTGGACAGTACAACTTTAGAAAATAGAATTATTACACACTTTAATATGTGTAAGAAATGGTAAAGGGAAATTAAAAAGTATGAATAAAGATCAAGAGAGTATATAAAAATGGTAACATAGTTGGGGCACCAGGGTGGCTCAGTTGGTTGGCATCCAACTTTGGCTCAGGTCATGATCTCATGGTTTGTGGGTTCAAGCACTGTGTTGGGCTTTGCGCTGACAGTGCAGAGCCTGCTTGGGACTCTTTCTTTCTCCCTCTCTCTCTGCCCCTGCCCTGCTTGCTCACTTGCTCTGTGTCAAAATAAATTTAAAAAAAAAAAAAAAAAAAAAGCATAATTTTGAAAAAATCAAACAATTTCTAGAAAGGAAAAAATATTTCAAGTTAACTACTAAAATGGATGGGTTTAAGAGCAGCTTAGATTTAGCTGCAGATGGAATTAATGAAATGGAAGAGTGATCTGAAAAAATTTTACAGAATGTGTATGGAAAGACAAAGGAAAATTTTGAAAGTGAAGGTATTACATGCAAAGACCAGTCCAGAATAAGCTGATGGAACTATGATAACATCAGACAAAAGTTTAATTCTGAATTGTTAGGCTTATAACATAGCTTCAAAATCTATAAAGGAAAAATGGACAGAACCACAAGGAAACATAAACAAACTTACAATCTAGTAAGGGATTTCAACATATCTCAGTAATTGGTAATCCCTAGACACTCCCCTTCTCCTCAGAATAATCTGTAAAATTTTTGAGGGGTGGCTGGGTGGCTCAGTGGGTTGAGTGTCCGACTTCAGCCTAGGTCATGATCTCACAGCTTGTGGGTTTGAGTCCCATGTTGGGCTCTGTGCTGAGAGCTCAGAGCCTGGAGCCTGCTTTGGATTCTGTGTCTCTGTCTCTCTCCTCCCCTCCTTCCTTCTCTCTCTCTCTCTCTCTCTCTCTCTCTCTCTTGCTCTCTCGCTCTCTCAAAAATAAGTAAACATTTAAAAAATTTTTGAAGTATTTGAACACCACAATTAACAAACTTGATCAAATGGATTATGTGGGTCGTTGTATCCAGCAACTCCAGGTTATAAAGTATTGGGCCAAGAATCAAGTGTTACCAAACTTCAAAGGATTATTTAGCATACGATTGTATTCTCTGATTACAAAGCCATTAATTTAGAAGAAGACAAATAGGAAAAACCCTCTTTTATCAATAAGGAAAACTTTAAAATGCCTCAAAAGTCAAAGTATTTAGGACTGAATAGTAATAAAAAGTTTATATATCAAAATCAGTGGTATGCAGCCAAAGGGACACTTAGAGGGAAATATATAGCCTTCAAATGTTAGTAATAGCCTACAGAAGCTAAAGGTACAGTAAGTATGTGGTGGATCAAAGAGAATGAGGCATGAGAAATTATTGTTAACAATGTAGGCAGAGGACTACTCTCTTCTGCTGCTAGCAGTTATCAGCACCTGTATTCATAACTTGATTAGAAATCAGTTTTTTAAGATCTTGGCCAGAAAACGTATTCATAACTTGATTAGAAATCAGTTTTTTAAGATCTTGGCCAGAAAACGTTATACAGGTTATTGGGAACAGATGGTCCAAAGGGAGAGAAAAGAAAGTGGTTACTCTGTAAGACCTAAAATACTAGGGCACGCTTGGCTTGTGCCTTGGTATCTCTATTCTTTGCCCAGAGCAAAAATATAAGCAACTCCTTTAAATGGGTGGATCAGTATCAGTAGGTTTGGTTTAGTAGATAGGTTCTCAAAGTATAATCTCTGAACCCCTGAGCCCCTAAGATATTTTGGAGGAGTCCATGAGATCAAAAATGTTTCCATGATAATACGTCTTTTTCCCCCCTGTTTTCCACCGTGTTTACATTTGCACTAGTGATATGAAAGCAATGGTGAGTACAATTAGTGGCACCTTAGCATAAGTCAAGGCATTGGTACCCACTGTACTAATAGTCATTATATTCTTTACTATCATTCACTTGGTTAATAAAATGCTGGTGTCACTTGATAAAGCAGTAAAAGTTATTTTACTAAACTTAGACCCTTGAGTACATGTCCTTCTATCTAATATTCTGGTGATGAAATGAGAAGTACACATACACCTTTGCTTGCAGTGAAGTGTCATGGCTGTTTCAAGGAAAAAGTCTGTGTGATTAAATTTTTACTTTACAGAACGATTGACAGGTCAAATATGGCTAATAACTTGGTTATTTGGTAAGTCTTTTATGAAAACTAAGTGAAGTGAGCCTGTCACTTGCATGAAAACAGTTGTATTTGTTACCAATGATAAAATTCAGACTTTCAAGGGAAAATTAGGATTTGGGGAATCTTGTGTCTCTCACCGTAGCTTGAAGCTTGAATCCTTAAAGACTCTTCTGATGAGATATTGGTGATATTGACAAATGTGATTTTTATACTGTATAATGAAAAGTGTCAGTGTTTGGAAGATCTGCATAACTCCATAAACCGGCATTCTCTAAATTATTGGTGGTTGTTACAAAATCATACATAGGTGAAAGATCCATTCAGTGTGCAAGATAAACTAATGGATTTTAGTATAACAGGAAAGTTTACCTGTATGGTTTCAAATTCCATATTGCAGCTGACCATTGAGGAATCATCATTTTGTCTAGTGCAGCATCAAGAGAGAATATTCATAATCATCTTAAAACGCTATTAAAATGATTCTCTTTTCCAGCTATATATTGGTGTGAAGTCAGATTTTCTGCATAAACTTCAACTAAACATATCACAGATTTTATGTAGAAGCAGCTATGAGAATGCAGCTGTTGTCTACTAAACGTCAGATGTTAAAAGGATTTTCAAAAATGTAGAATAGTGCCACTAATTTTCCATGAAAATATGTGATTTATGTTCACATGTGATGAATTCACTACTATTGTTTTTATAAATTAAAAAAGTTATCAGCTTTAATTTCTAATATGGTAAATATTGATAGATATATTCCACATAAACAAAAGCTCTTTGAGATTCTCAATAATTTTTAAGAGTAAAGGGATCCTGAAACCAAAAAGTTGGAGAACTTATAAGTAAGTCAAACTTTTAGGCTCTTTCATAGGAAAGATTTGAGTCTGCCAAATTGCACAGCATAGATACATACATAGTGTTTTGTTTTTTTTTTTTGTAACAAAGGCTATTAGTGATGAAGCACACCATTAAACATAATCCCGGATACACACGGTGGCAAAGACTGTAAGACCTTTTATTGAACATTTGAGCTATTTTTTGGTGTGTGTTTCAGTGGGATTTCTTTTAAAAGTGTGGGTAATTCTCAGTGTCATTTTGTATGACTGTAATGTTTAAATGACATTTTGAGCACCATAAATCTGAACCATATCACATATTTTAACTAGATTTATGGGGCGCCTGGGTGGCTCACTCGGTTAAGCGTCCGACTTCAGCTCAGGTCATGATCTCGCGGTTCGTGAGTTTGAGTCCCGCGTTGGGCTCTGTGCTGACAGCTCAGAGCCTGGAGCCTGCTTCGGATTCTGTGTCTCCCTCTCTCTCTGCTCCTCCTCTGCTCGTGCTCTATCTCTGTCTCTCAAAAATAAATAAACGTTTAAAAAAATTATTAATAGGGGCGCCTGGGTGGCTCAGTCGGTTAAGCGTCCGACTTCAGCTCAGGTCACGATCTCGCGGTCCATGAGTTCGAGCCCCGCGTCGGGCTCTGGGCTGATGGCTCAGAGCCTGGAGCCTGTTTCAGATTCTGTGTCTCCCTCTCTCTGCCCCTCCCCCGTTCATGCTCTGTCTCTCTCTGTCTCAAAAATAAATAAACGTTAAAAAAAAATTAAAAAAAATTATTAATAAATAAACTAGATTCATAATTTCTCTGAGTGGAAGTTTGAGAGTTGGTCATGTTCTTGGCTTTTACTTAATTAAAACAAAACTTCAGTGTATGTTTTCAAAGGAGATCAAGAATAGAATTGATCTATTCTTAATGAAAGAAAAAAGAAGAAACTCCCCATGTTAACAGAAAACGGAGACAAAAGATTTAGAACCCAAACACTTGTTTTTTTCCTCAGTATGTGATTTTTGGTAACCTGGTGTTTGAGCTTTCATCCTGAATGTGGGAGTTGGCCTTCACCTCTATAAGAAAGAGCTGTGATCACAGCCTTTCCTGTTGGCCTTTAGACCTCAGAATTCCACAAGCACAATTAAGAGAGATGGGAAGAGCAGGAAAGAAAAAAGATCATCTTCCATGTATCCATACAGTAGTCCAGAAAGTGGGAAAAAAAAGAAACTACTAAGACTGGGAAGTTCACCTTTCTGAAGAATTTGCACCTGTACACTACATAGCTGACCTACTGAGAAGACGATGAAATTGAACAAAATCCTCCTTTTACAAGTAGACTTTTGGATTTGTTTGGTGTAGGTTACTTGAATGTATTTGACCACAGATCACATGCCATGAAGTATATACCTCCCTCACAAAGAATGCATAGCTGTCCTGTGTTTGAAAAAAAAAAAAATGTAGTTGCAAAGTTTTATTTCACCAAAAGAAGCTCAAGAACAGATTAGACTGTAACACCAAATGTGTGTCGACCAAAACCCGGGAGATAGGTCAGGTGGATGTTGGGTTACACGGTCTCATTAAAGAAAATGAGTCAAGACTTATCTAATTAACTCACATGGATTCAGCACATTTACCCACCAGCCAGGGCTGCAATGGCCGGCTCCTGCCACAGCTGTTTGTTTAAAATTGCTTACATGAGTCATTTTGAAAAGAGACTCTGCCTTTTAAAAAATAAGTAAACAAACCATTTGAAATCTTTGTCTCCTACCTGATAATCATCTAAGAGAAGCAGTGTAATTATGTACTTGGGAGAGTCCCTGGCCTGAGGCCTTTCTAAGCCTGAAATGGCCTCATGGAGAAATTTAGAAAAAAATGCCTTTTTATTTGTCATTCACTGTGGCCATAGTGTTTGTCAAGTCTGTCACCTTCCTGCCTGTTAACCATCGAGTTGTAGTTGGCACTTCCCATGTAGCCTAAAACCAGTATCCTATGAACTCTGTGGAGGCTGACTACCAGCAAAGGGACCTGATGAGTGTTTCTGTGTCACTGTTGAGCAAATGCAGAGGGGAGATTGGTAAAAAGGTGGCTAGAGAAATGAAAGCATGAATTCTTGGTCATCCTCTAAATCATCAGTGGCTACTAATAAGCTCATCTTTTAAAAGACAATGCAGTGGAATTGAAAATAGTTATTCGCTCTTAACAGTGTGCTTGGAAGGAGCCTGTACTGTGGTGTCAGATCTAGGTTTGACTCCTACCTCTACCACTTACTAGCTTGTGTGATCTTAGGCAACTAATTTAGCCTTTCCAACCCTCATCACTACCCCCTCCCTAAAATGGGGATAATTATAGCAATCCCGCAGGGTTGTCGTTGGGAGTAAACATTTGTTTAGCACAGTACTTGGTGCACAGCAAATGTTCCAACTGGTAGCAATAGTAATTGTGGCTGTTATCATCGCTAATATTAAGTTGTATTTCACAGGCCTAATTAAGTCCTGTTATCTTCCTGAGCTTTGGTTCTCTTATCTCTAAAATGGGGAGTTGGTAGGTGAGCTCCAAGAATCTTCCGGCTGGACATTCTGAGTTGAGTTTCAGGAGGTTGGCAAGCTGCCCATTGGAGGGTCCTGCCCCTCCCTCCCCACACTCCATCGCAGCCCCCGCCCCCCAGCTCCCTTCCCTCCCTGCAGCCAGCCACCCTGGCCAGTTAGCGCCCCCGCAGGAGGTTGCTAGATCAAAGCCCTGGGAAAGGTCAGGCATTCCTGGAGCAGAGAGACACTCAGCTGGCTTCGGTACTGCCCTTTCCTAATCAGGCACTGCAATACTCCAGACCCTAAATGGAGAGGCTTTTCTAGTCCGAACACCGTGGCTCAGCTGAGCTGGGGAGAAAGAAACTTTAAAGGAGAATACGTGTGTTTCGGGGTTGCCATCAAAAGCTTTCATTGTTACGGTTTTGTTTTCTTTTGGGGATGTGTGAGAATAGGTGAGAATAGGTGAGAATAGGAACGTGGAAGTCAAGTCTCACCCTAAAGATGCTAGCAAGTGGCAACTTACGGAATGGTCAAACAGTGCAAACGTTATAAATGGTGTCGTAAAACACAATCAACAAGGAAAGTTAGTCACTGTATATTGAGTGAAAAACTAGATTGCAAACCATCATAGGCTTTCTTTTTTTTTTTTTTATTTAAATAAAGGTATATGTGTGAAACTGTAATAGAGAAAAAAGATTGAAAAGAAATTCATCTCAAAAGTTTTTTTCTGGGTGGCAGTTATCAGGTAATTCTTTGATTAACTTTTATTTGGATTTTCTGAATGTTTTATGTGAGTTAAGAAGTGTAATAAGGAGACACAAAGCGGAGTTATTTTAAAGAAAGAAACCAAATTGTCTTTCAAATGAAAAGGTTAACCTTTTCAGAGAAAAGAGGATGTGTGGATGTGAGGTATGTAGTGACTCTACCACGCTCACATGTTGCCAGCCTCAGAGGCTCGTGGGCTTGAAGCCAAGGGATGTGACCAGTTCCTTCGTTTGTGAGCACTTACGCAGCGCTTACTGTATGCCCAGCACTGCTCCCAGCACCCTGGGTCCGTGAACTTCACAAAGTAGGTTCTGTTATCCTTATCCTACGGGAAGCTGAGGCACGGGGAGGTGAATGCAGCCAGGCTCACACAGACAGTGAGAAGGAAAACCAACGCTCAGTATCAGAATTCACACTTGGGCCACACGCTCTTCCAGTTGCCCTGGGCTGAGACCCTGACAGCAGTCCTGGCAAGCAGTTTTCAAGTTAGAGTGTAGACAGGTAGCCATGGTGAGGTGAGTTGTGGTACTGTGGGCAGATTCCGTTAGAGATCGATGCAGACGGCTCTTCTGGGCCCTCTTCTCTTGCTGATTCTTCCTCCTGTCCAGCCCGCGTCCCTCTGCCCTCCTCACTGGGTCCCCATCCTAATCCCTCATGACAACCTCAGTTATCATGGGGTTCCACTACCTTTACCCGGGAGTCCATACCTGGCTGTGAACCAGCTTGGAGTCTGCAGCTGCATTCGGAATTGAAGCCACCATTTCTTTTCCCTCTGTCGTAGTGGCTTCAGTTCTCCCTACAAAAATAACATTTCCCATAACTGCTTCTCAATGCAGGGAGGACAGCAAGGTAAAGAGGAACGTGCACCCCTGGCCAGTGGTCTTCAAACAGGGCCTCAGTTTCCCTATTGGAAAAATGTAAGGACAGAATTAAAATGATTTCAAGGTCTCTCACTGCTTTATGCTTTGAAAAGCTTCCGTGCAGTCTTTCAACATTCTCTCTTACAGATTGCTTTTCTAGTATATTCCAGGAGCAGGGAGAGATTAGAGTCATATTGTATGTTTCTACAATAGCCACAAAACTCTCTTCTCTCTTTAACGTGTGCCAGTATTAGTACCTCAGCTGTGTCCTGTTGATTTGATAGCAATCATCTGTACTGTGGCATCAGTCACTAATTCACTTTTCGATGCAGAGCTCAGAGTTACACATTCTTTGTTATCAGCAAAACTGTTTCTAGAAAGACCATTATCTCTTCAAAGTGCATCACTTTAACATAACGTTTAGATAGAGATTTTCTTAGGTTGAAAAGCAGAGGAATGCCGTGGGCTCACTACAGCCGGCAAGAGAGGAGGTAGCTTCTTAATATTAAACCAGATTATATCTAAGTCCTCTTCATCAGGTCATCATGCTGTTTCTGCTTACTCCTGGTTCTCATCCTCAAGTGGGCCCTTGTGTTAAGCTGTGCCTATTGATTGGATGTATTTGGACAGCTCATTGCTAATATATAGAGTGTTCACATGGCCAGTAGAGACTCTCTGTCTCCAGCAGAGGAATATACCAGTCACAGTAGTGTGTGTATATGTATGTGTATATTCTGTTCCATTCCGACTGTGGACAGGCACTTCTCTCAAATACTGCACATTTGCTGTAATTTGACGTCATTTGATGGTGACAGATTGTATGTTATATATGACATGTGCCTCTGAGAGTGGTCCTGACTTCTCTCCTTTTCTAGAATGCAAGGTGTTTTCCTTGCCCTTTAGCCGCTGCTCACTATATTCCATGTTTTCTCCCTAAGTGTTAAATCTCGTAACTTCAGCTTACAGAGTTTTCCACTTACCAAAGTCATCTTAGCATTTCATACTGCTTTACGCTGACTATCCAGACTTTCACCTCTGTGCCTTTGCTGTTCTCCTCATTTTGACCTCTCCCCTTCACAGGCCCCTCAAGGTGGTAGTGGCGATAAAAGTCTTTCTACAGTAACCACTCTCTGGAAGGGGCTCAGTTGATACTTCTTTTCATCCAGCTGTATCAACAACAGGGGTGATGATGATGATGACGACGACGACGACGACGATGACGACGATTATAGCAGCAGCAGCATTTGTGTGGCTCTTTGTATACAGAATGCTCTTACCTCTATCATTTATGCAAGCTTGGTCCTCCCTGGCTTGTTTTTACAGATTCTTTACTTAACTCTGAAAATATTTTTTAGGTTAATTTGCTTACCAAATGGATAAAGGAGAGAGAAAAATCTCTGAAGGACAATTTTTCTTTGTTTCTTGTTTTGCTTGAATGCTAAATACTCTAGGCTGTTTCAGAGTCCAGAGTCCTTGAATGCTTGTAACTGCCTAAATATACTGAATTTCTACAATGAAAAAAAATGGAATTTTGATGACTTTTAATGAAATAGGTCACATTTTGAGTAATTGAAACTTCCTGAAGTTTCCCTAACACATACTTGCATTTCAACACACAAAAAGGGAAAGAAATCCAGGTAACTTTAAACTTACTTGTTGCCTTTCTTCTATTCTTTTTCTTCACATGGTGGTTTTTAATGAGTCTAGTATCTAGAGCTGAATCTTTTATAGCTGAAAGTAGAGTAAACCAACTTTCAACTTGAATGTGTCCTCTTATTCAAAATTTTGTGAGCAGTGGTGACGGTGGGTGGCCGAATGGTAGAAATAGCTCTGTGTTGCTTCATCCTCCCTTCTTTCTCCTCTGTCTCAACGCACCTATCTTCAGTTTATTCGTGGCCCCAACCTCTCAGTGTGGTTGTTACTGTTTTGTGTTTACCCTTCCTCCCGTTTTGAAGAGTGCCAGGGAAAACTTGTTGAATTCTTCGAAGAGCAGATTTGTAGATGTCTTGTGTTTTGATATTTTGACAGCACTAGGTGCAGAGTTGGGTTTAAGGTGCTTGTGATCTGTGGCAAAAACAGGATGTTTTAGGTGAGCCTGACTGTACAGGCGGTAGGCTTGTGGTAGGGTGGGTGCTCCCTGACTTTGGTCCCCATTTCCCCCTCCACACCCACAACAATTCTATTTCTTTGTGTGCATATTAGTTTCAGGGACTTGTCTAGGGGCAGTCATTCAGTAGATGCTCCATTCCCCCATGTAACACGGCTCCACTGGTCCCCAGTCCCTATTCTTCAAAGCAAACCTGAATGGCTCTCTTCCCCTGCGCTTGGTCAACAACAGCAACACCAAGCCCTATGGACCTCTTTCATCTGATCCCTTTCTGCCTTCATCAGAACCTCTCTGTCCCATGTACTTTGTGTCTGGTTTCGAAATTGAAAATTCTTGATTTGTGGATTTACTGGCTTCATGCATTTATTCTTCTTTGGTCACATATGATCTTAAACAAAGAGAATGGTTTCCATTGGTACCATTAATTTGACACATGGTGTGTTTTTCACTTCAGTTAATATCTCAACTTTGAACAGCATTCTCCAATTACAGCTTCTAGGCTTATGGCAGCACCAGTCTTCCACTTCGAGGCTCCTGCCTCTTCTGTTGTTGTTTCCACTCTAAAAGGGCAGTTTCTGCCCATGCTTTCTTGACATTGCTTAATGATGTACTTTATGGGTCTCTTGGGGACGTCGAAGAGACAGATGACACTTTACTCTGTGGAGTGAGACCCTGGCTTGACTCTGCCTTTTCTGAGAGGGTTTAAGTTTAAAATGAGGAGCACATATGAATCATATTCATGCTAAGGCATTTGTATTAGGTACAAATGACATTTGGTTACTGTGAAGCAGATACTGGTTTATTTGTACATTTTTAAGAGCCAGGAACTGATGCAAAAACTTAATTAATAGCAGCTCACTTAATCCTTAACAACCTTCTGAACTAGGTACTGTTATCATGATCCTTATTTTCAAATGGGGCACAGAAAGACAAGTAACTTACCCAGGGTCATCTAATAAGTGGCAGAGATGAGATTCAGAGCTTGGCAATCTGGTCTGGGCACCATCCTTTTTACCCCCATCATATGGCTATGAGGGTCCAGGTGGTAGGGTGGCCAGATAGTCCTGGGTACCATTTCAAGAGACACATTCTCTTCGCCTGTGAAAAACTAAGGTCAGAATACTCTATACAGAGGATTGGGGCACATGATGAGAAAGTGACCCTCAGGCCAAGGAGCTCTTTGGCATTGGCCCTTCGGAGTAGATCTCTCAGGCGCTCATCTGACTACGCCAAAGCTATCATAGGCTCACGGAGCAGGGTTCCAGGGACGAGAGTTTCTAAATCCCCGACAGCCATATGATGTAGACCAGTTGCTAACATGTCAACATAATCTAGGTTGGCTGGTACCAGTACACCGTTCCAGCACCACTGAACCACTGTTTCGTGTCTGTCTCTTTGCCTGCTCTGACCACTAGCTGCTGACCTCTGAAGGGAGGATTACGGCAGGGCTTGATTTCATGGGCGAGAAGATGTAGCACGAATAGTCCTCTTTAAGCCATTTGCCACTCTTGTATGCCAACACGTTTCTTGCTCACCTTGTTTTCTTCTACTTCATCCTTCAACTCTCCTTTTAAATAAGGTAGTAGAGATAAATGACAGAATCAGGGATGAGAATTGCTGTGGTAGTTGCAGAAGGGAAGGCATCTCTCTTTTGTAGCCTCTCTTGTTTTCCTCTCCTCTCCTCCCCTCAAGCGGGAGTTTTGGGACTCTAGCATAGCCTGGTTGCTGCAAGGCTAACCAACAGTGCAGTTCACTGGCTGGGTCACCGGGCACACTCAGCAGATGGTGCTCTCAGAAATGAACTATAGGCCAATGTGCTGGGGATTGAGATGAAGGTACAGCTCTTGTGAAGCCATCAAAGCTTTAGATACGTTCAGGAAAAAAACAAAACAGTGGGAATGGGAGGGGAAGGCAGAGAGTCAAGTCTGCATGGGGGCATCTTATAAGTGAGTGTTCTTCATTTACCTTCATAGGGGTTCTATTCAGATTGTCCTCATGAATAATCCTTTTCTTCCTTTTGTGACTCATGTGTTCGTTCTTTGATGTAATCTGAGGAAATATTGGGGTGAGGGGGAGGTGTTGACAAGCCCTGTATTCTGCTTAAGAGAAACTTGGAGGAAATTATTTGCCTGAATTTGCCCAATTGTTAGGAAACTCAGCATATAAAAAGACCTAACTTCTTTCAATTTAATAAATGCTCAAACAGACATATTTCAGAGACCTCATGGTTATTGGACCCATCCAAGGTTTGAAACCTGTGAGGGATTGCCAGGTAGTTATTGAGCAGCTACTAGGACTGTGACTTCTATATATTTCTCCTTAATCCTTACCACAACACTGTAAGGTGGATATTAACATTTCCATTTTACAGTGGAAGAAGAAGAGGTTAAGTAAGTTGACAAGGATTATAAAGGGTGTGGAGTCAAGATTCGAACCCAGATCTGTCAGTCTTGGCACTATACCAGGAGGCCTGCATGGAGAGCCTATGCTGGGAGAGGGACATAGATTAGCTGGGATGATTTCCTGAGAGCGGTGAAAAGGGGGACATTCTTAGGAAGGCGAAGACATAAAGGACGGTGATGTGTTTCTCTGTTGGAAAATAACCTCCTGTGTTGTTTTGTTATTAAATGTTGGTAGCACAAGTGTCAATCTCAAACACCATTATAATCATCCTATTAGCAACCTTCTAGGCAACAGACATCCTTGTATCACCAGGGACAGATTGAAGCTATTAAACTGTAGAGATAGCAAATGCCTACACCGTATGATGTTTGGAAGAAATTCTGACTTCAGAGAAATGAGTATAAAATAATGCAACATGTTAATTTTAGAAAGTGAAAACAGGCCCCATAAGGAAATGATTATAATACTTAGTGACCCCTGTTGCTGTACTCAAAATAGCACACAAAAATTTAACAAGTATTGTTTGGAGGATGTTAATTTTCTACCTGGAAAACTGTTTAGCCAACATTGCCATCTGCCTTTCTTCCCCATCTCCCCTCCTCATTGGGGGCTACTTGCCCTTGCTGAATATAATAAACAATTGAAGGGAAAAGCAGTTCTAATACAAATCCTCATTACTTTCCCTTTCACACCCCTCCCCCACTAGACTTTAAAAGTGATAATTGCTTGAAATACTGGGAGAAAGTAATTTGTATTGTTAAAGCTCTGGTGAACTTCAAACAAATCTGTTCTGTAATGGTGACTTCTTTTAATTATGGGGCTGGGCAGATGGGTATTTCTGTGGACCTGCTGCACCTGACCCCCACCGTCCCCCACCCCTAACACACACACATTCCCAAGAGCTTGGGACTTGATGGAAAATAACTTGTCTGGATTTTTTTTTTTTTTTTTTTTTTTTTTTTTAATCTGTGCCTATACAACAGGAGGCCATAGTTTAGAACCTCAGGGAATGTCTTTGTGTTCAGGACCCTAAATGTTTGGGCTCTGTTTCTAGATTAACTTTTGTATAGGTAAAGGTAATATATAATGCTTCTCACCATTCTAAGCATGTCACATATGTTTATTTTTGTTTGACACTGACACAGTACTTACCATGCGCCAGGCGCTGTTCTAAGTGGTTTATAGACATTAACACACGTACTCCTCACAGAGTCCTTCGTGGGTGCTCCTGTTCTTCCCCATTTTTCAAAAGAGGAATCTGGGGCACGTGGAGGTGGAGTGAGCTTGCCAAAGCCAGGCAACCCAGGCAGTCTGGCTCCAGACAGAGTTCATGCCTGATCACCTTACTATACTGGAAGACAACTTGTCCCCTCTTCGTTTTCAGAGACGTTCTAGATGACCGCCTCCAGCAAGTCAACAGCATTTAGTTTTCATCTGTTAATCATTGAAACAGATTGAGGAAGTGCTCAGGCTAAAACACTAAGGAGGAATAGTGGATGGCCTTACAGGGAGTGGATTTTTCTTTCCTCGCATTTAATTAGTTCTTCCACACAGGTGCTAACTCAAATATGCCAAAAGATTTCATGCCCACAGCAGATAAGTAGCTTCTAGAAGATTTAACAAATTTTCTTTTGTCTGCCAAGCTCCTTTGTTATCAAAACATCCCTAGGTAGAAATGTAAGTTTTTATAGATCAATGTTTGCATGCTAAACTGGGGACACAGGAGGGACCTATTGAATTTGATCCTCGGTCTGGATCCAATCCTGTATTCCTGGTTGCAGACAGAGAATGAAAAACACACATAAGTCAGCTCTAATTATTAGTAAGAGCTTCTCTCCAGATCTTCTAATATAATTAAGAGGGTTAATAGGGGCACGAGTGAAGCTCAACAGGAAGGGCTTGTTTGCTTGTTTTCTGTTTATTTTTAAACCTAATATTTAACTGTTACTCCTAGTTTCATGCAAGTGTACCTTATAAATAAGGAAATTGAGAAGGTAGTGGTTTGTATGGGTTTTATGGGTGATCCTGTTTACCTCCTGGAAAACATCTGGTAAGATGAAGTGGGACATCTTTGCAGCACTTGACCTCAGTTTCTCCTGACCGTGTGGCTGCCTGTATTTTGCTGGAAGTGTCCCCAGTTCCAGGGCCATTGGGTATCTGCCATGTTGTAATATGATTGAGTATACACATTCAGAAGAAAAATGCCAATTCTTATGCATGTCATTGCTTAAATTTGGGTAGGAAAGAACCAAGTCCAGTAAAACATAAGTGCTGCACCTCCTAACCAGGTCAGGTTGCAAGGAGAAAGGGTATATATACTATAAGTGAGTCAAATCTAGAAGAAGCCGAAAGTAAGAAAGAGGTACTATGGCAAACTGATGACAGATAAGATGATGATAAACTGAGACCTTTTAATTACCAGCACAATGTTATGGCTTGTTACAAAACTGTCATCTCTTGCAAAGCACCTGAAGGTTGATGTGGAAAATCTGAGCCATTTGGAGAGGAAACCTCAAAGTTGAAGCACACTGTTATAAAGCCACGTATCAAGGTTGAGGTCCCTTGCAGCTGTACACTTTCCAGAATGATTGAACATATGGTTGGGTCTTACCGATACTTCCATCTCTCTCTTGAATTTGGCTGGAGAAGAGTTTGACTTCATGGCTTTCTTTGTCTTACCCATCTCTGTCCAGAGGACCTGTCCCTTTCTAGCCAGCCTCACACTGTGCTGTCTGGCTCTGGGTCATCAGAGGTGTGCTTTCTGAGGATATCCTGGTTCCCGTTGCAAGACCTTCGTATGGTATCTGTCCCCACCTGATCTGTGCCTGTGCTAGGTTTTCTGTACCTTGTTCTCTCAGTCACAGGGGAAATGGCACTGAAAGCAGCAGAGTGGGCTTGGGCAAGGAGTGTTGCACTCCATGATAGAGGACGTGATGCCCAGTTGTTCTGCTTTGATGGGCCTAATAAAATAGTATCAAAGTGTGTGTGTGTGTGTGTGTGTGTGTGTGTGTGTGTGTAGATAATCTTTTACTTGACAGAAACATAGGGGGAAATTTTGTAAAAAACCTAAAAATTTACATGTGAGGCTTACTTCAGTGGCTATCCAAAATAAAATTCATTATTTCTTTTATACTAGAAAGCTCAAGTAACACAAAAATTTCCCTTTTATATATGTAGAATACAATTTTTTCTTTGGTTATAAGGCTAATGCATGATATCCTTGGCAAAATTTTTGGAATATACAGAAAAGCACAAGAGACAAAAATCACCTCTAGTCTTACAAGTTAACATTGTGCTTAGCTTTTCAGTGCATATATTTCCATTCTTTTCTGTTTGTAGACTTTATATGAAATACCATTTTTCTCAGAACTGAGCCTGCTACACCTGTGTGATCTTTTCAGAAAATGGTTTTCCCTGTCTATGCCTATGAACTCCATCATGTTTATCTGCAGAGGTCACTGACCTCAGCCCTTCTTCCAGGCATGAGTCTGTACATTCATGCAGAATACAAGCGGTGAAGGGCAGAGAGAGGGGCTGTTTAAAGGCCTAGTCAGCCTGTTCACCAACACCGAAGGGCCTTTTCGTCTTAAGAGGCATGAGAGGTGTGGGGCTAGTTTTTTTCATGTTTTCCAGTCAGGTTCAAGTTACCAGACCACTGTTGGGCTCTGGGTGACATACTGTCTGTGCTGGCCCGCTGTCTGATTTCTACTCGTCTCTCTGCTGTCACCCGTTTCTCAGCCTGTCTACTTCCTCACCTAGGTGGGTTTCCTCTCTCTGAGCATTCACAAAAATCGAAAGGGAATAGAAATATGTGTAAACAGACTTCGATTGTTGGGGGTTTTTGGATGATCATGTGACGTCACTTTTTTTTATATATATTTTTTACTAATATGACTGGGTTTTGGAAAAACAATTCTCTTTGTACAACTGATATTTATTTTTTTCTTTTTTTAAAAATTATTTTTAATTTACATCCAAGTTAGCATATAATGCAACAATGATTTCAGGAGTAGATCCCTTAATGCCCCTTACCCATTTAGCCCATCACCCCTCTCACAACCCCTCCAGTAACCCTCTGTTTGCTCTCCATATTTAAGAGTCTCTTATGTTTTGTCCCCCTCCCTGTTTTTATATTATTTTTGCTTACCTTCCCTTGTTTCCATCTGTTCTATATCTTAAAGTCCTCCTATGAGTGAAGTCATATGACTTTTGTCTTTCTCTAATTTCACTTAGTATAATACCTTCTAGTTCCATCCATGTAGGTGTAAATGGCAAGATTTCATCCTTTTTAATTGCCGGGTAATATTCCGTCGTATATATAAACCACATCTTCTTTATTCATCTGTCGATGGACATTTGGGCTCTTTCCAATACTTTGGCTATTGTCGATAGTGCTGCTATAAACATGGGAGTGCATGTGCCCCTTCGAAACAGCACACCTGTATCCCTTGGATAAACACCTAGTGCAACTGATCTTTAAAACTCATCCATGATAAAAGGTAGCATTGTGAAGTCTGTAGGATGCCTGGGGACCAGAAAAAGTCAGGCCTTGGAGTCTGACTTTGGCTCTGCCACTTTCTAGCCCAGTGACCTCATGCAAGTCAGTTTGTTAATTTTGTCACATGAAATGACAACAAAAATATCTGTAATTGGTACATGGATGTGTGGCATTATCATCACTGCCAGTTTGTTTCCCGTGAACATGGAAAACCCAGCCTGTTACTGATCCTCATCCACCTCCCTTTCCCACTCTGGTCCACAAAGGCAGCCTCATGCTCTCTGAGGTTTCTGTAGTTTGGAAGCCTGGAAGCTTTTTTCTCCGGGCCCTTCCCTTCCCCACCACACCCAGTCTGTCACCAGTTAGCTCCTTGTCCTCTGTCTGCTCTGTGGTGCTCAGGTCTGGGACCATTCCCTCTGTCAGCACCATCCCCCCATCCTAATGCCTGCTGCCGGACTTGCTCCTCTCCCACCCGGTGTAGTTTCCTTTGAACGTTCCATGTTACAGTTACTTGCATATATGTCTTACCTGCTGGAGTTAGATACTAAGTTCCTTGAGAAAGGACATGAGATTTTACTTCTCTTTGTCCCAATTGCCATGCTTCCTTGTCTGGCCCTGCACTAACAAGGTGGCGGGGTGGGGGGTGGGGGGGGGCTCCATTGAAAGTTTAATGAAGAGAACTGAACTGATTAGATTGTTCATTCTCCCTGAGCCAGATTTGGGCTCACCTTTGAGCACTTTTGGCCTATCTGGTCATGGCACCGTGTCCTAGGTGGAGCACTGGACCCAGAGTGGGAAGATCTGGAGTCTGGCTGCATATGACTAGCTACCTAACTTCTCTGGAAGTCGCTTTCCTCATTGGACACTGAGGGTAGTCGGGCTTGTGGGCCCTTAGGCTCCTTCCAGCTCTCAAATTCCACTTTAATAAACTGCTTTGCACTCAATCACTTTGAAGTGGCAATTTTCCCCCTCTCGTATGAGATAAAATGAATATTTCATCTCAAGCCCAGAAGTCATTTTGCACATATCCTATGATGGGAGGCTAATGAAACCCTGATCGAGACTTTACATTGCTAGAGATGGGATCGTTTTCGTTGCTCTATCATAACAATTTGGCCAGATCTTCTATAGAGAAATGAAACAGAAGACTTAAAAATTCATTCATTACAGTAAAAAATCATCTTTTGAAACATTATTGAAATTAATTTTGAAGCCCAGTGGGAAAATGGAGCTATGTGAAGTGAAAACAATTTAAAATTCTAAGGGAGTAGCCTTTAAGCTTTTTATTTCAACCCTAGTAGTCCTCCTAAGGAGTAGATATTTCATTGAAGTAGACTCTTCACAGACTTGAAGTTTAAAAAATTGTTGCATTTTTTAAATATAGGAAAAAATACAAACCATAGCAGCGTGCCAAGTTAAAAATGTATAGTTTTGAAGTTACTGATGACTACCACCCTGGCTTGGTGACTGGGCCAGCAGAAGTCCCTTGCGTTTTTCTGTGCATGCCTTGCTTCAGAGTCTGCAAGGGGTGCACCCTTAAGCTCCCACAGCACATGCCCATCTGTCCACCTGGCAGCCGAGAGCAAGCTGACAGACAGTGCCGCTTCCCAGAAGGATTGTATGCACCCTAATCCTTCTCCAGCATGTTGGGGAATACCTGAAAAGGCCACCTCCAGTTCCCAACTGTCAGTTCACTGGCGGTGTGCACCAAGAGTTAGACTGATGCTGTTTATGGAATCACTCCAGAGAGCATTCCTGTAAGGGGAGGGGCAGAAAAGGGCTAATAACAGCCTTAGTGCCATCACTGTGAGATAGGCTCCGGAAGTGTGTCTGTGGGAAGGTGGGAGGCTAGCTGCTAGTTAGGTCTTAGTACGATAATGTGGGTATTTTCCGTGTCCCTAAACACACACAGTATGTCATGCTTTTGCTGCGGCCTGTGCTTTGGTTATATATAATCCAAAGTTTGGCCTTCTCAGATTCCCCTGCCATCAGTGCATGGGAAATTACTAGGTTCAGAGATACAAAAGCCATAAACAGTGGGATTTCACTTCAATTTGCCTTACATATAAAGTAAAGCTAGCCTCCATTCAGTCCAAATCAGTTTTTGTGACTTCAGTTTGTTTTTAAAAATGGAGATGTATGGGGCACCTGAGTGGCTCAGTCAGCTAAGCGTCCGACTTCAGCTCAGGTCATGATCTCGCGGTCTGTGAGCTCAAGCCCCACATTGGGCTCTGAACTGTCAGCTCAGAGCCTGAAGCCTGCTTTGGATTCTGTGTGTGTGTGTCTCTCTCTCTGCCCCTCCCCTGCTCTCAAAAATAAACATAAAAAAAATGTTTAAAAAAATTGAGGTGTAATTCACTAACATAAAATTCAACATTTAAATTGTACAATTTAATGTTTTTTTTTTAATTTTTTTTTTTAACGTTTATTTTATTTTTGAGACAGAGGGAGATAGAGCATGAACGGGGGAGGGGCAGAGAGAGAGGGAGACACAGAATCGGAAGCAGGCCTCAGGCTCTGAGCCATCAGCCCAGAGCCCGACGCGGGGCTCGAACTCACGGACCGTGAGATCGTGACCTGAGCTGAAGTCGGACGCTTAACCGACTGAGCCACCCAGGCACCCCAATGGTTTTTAGCATATTCACTAAGTTGTGGACTATCACCACTGATTCCAGAACATTTCCATCACTTCCAAAAGAAACCCTTTACCTATTAGTAGTTAGTCCCAATTTCCCTCTTCCATCAGGTTCTTAGAGCCACTCATCTACTTTCTGTCTTTATGGATTTGCCTATTCTGGACATTTCATATAAATGGAATCACATGACCTTTTTTGTCTGGTTTATTTCACTTAGCATGGTTTTTAAGGTTCATCCATATTGTAGCATGTATCAGAAATTCATTCCTTTTTATGGTGAATGCTGTTCCATTGTAGGGATATATCACAGTTTATCCATTCATCAGTTGATAGGCATTTGGGTTGTTTTCAATTTTCAGCTATTAGGAATAGTGCTGCTATGAACATTTGTATAAGAGTATTTATGCAAACACATGTTTTCAGTTCTCTTGGGCGCAATACCTAGGAGAGGAATTCCTAGGCCATATTCTGTTTGACTTTTTGAGGAACTGAAAAGCAATTTTCCTATTTCTTTTAACTATTTTTAATGCCCTAAGTATCACCTAGTTAAAAATTTTAAAGAGCAGTAACAGTTAAAACGTATCTAGTTAGAGAAAACACAACTGAATTAGTCATAAGCTGAGAGAGAAAATTCCAGGTTTTGTTAAACAAAAGAAAATGTGTTACTTACAGTAGTTTGTGTTATCTGCACATTTATCCATTAAAACTGGCTTAAATAGGGTTGGAGAAAGTGAAAATGACCATTATTAACATAAACTGGCAACTTAAAGGGAAAGTAAAAAATAGCACATAGATTTCTCAACATGATGATTCTTTTTTCTACGGACAGGATTTCTCTGAATAGAGTGATAGCTTTACATTCTTTCTTGACATTCCACTCATCAGCTTTGCTTGGGAATTACGAGGCTCGTGAATAATTTATTGATTGTACTATTCATTAGCATGATAAGTTGATACTGCATAACAATTTCAAAAACATGAACACAGATGATGATAGCGATGATAGCATTTTAAGAGGAAGGGAATGCTCTGCAGTGGTTTCTTGTTGTCCTGTGCATTTCTAGTCTGACATTTCTCAGACCTGCCTCTGAGGTCCTGTTGGCTGCTGCAGGTCACCTTCTCAGACCAACCTAAGAGGGGGCATTGGCCACTGGATAATAAGAAAGGGGATCGCATCAAGTTTGGTGAAAGGAAACAGGATTGAGTCCAGCCTTTTCTACTTATTGTGTGAAGTTGGTTGGACTTTCTGGAGTTTTTGTGTCCTTACTAAAAATTTGGGGATGTTGACAATACTTTTCTTACAGGGGGTGGTGGGATCAAAATGAAATAAGGAACATGAAAACACTTTGTAAACTAACGTAAATTTGGTTGTTTTGTTATAGTTCAATTCTGGCTCTCCCCCCCCCCCCACCACCCCAAGACCTCAGCCTTTCCTTGGAGTGGCTTCTTCATAGCTGGACCCAACTGCCAAAGCTGCAGCCTCTTTGCAATAACATACTCAGAGGAGACCTGAAAGTGAGACTCCTGAAATAAAGCCAAATCTTCTTCCATATTTGCTGTTAATGTAGGACCATAGCTCTTCAATCATGCAATTCGTAGAGCCTCCAACTACTGAGGGGCAGCTCACTTTGTCAGTGGAGATGTTGGGCAGGCCTTTTTGTGCATGTGCAATGAACTGTATAGGTGGCTGCTATCTTTCTGCCCCTCTGATGGGGGGGAATGCCACTTTCCTTGTCACAGACTTGTCCAACTGGGCTTGTCTCTGAAGGTTGATTTTTTTTTTTTAAGTTTATTTATTTTGAGAGACAGTGTGAGAGGGAAGAGCATAGAAAAGAAGAGAGAGAATCCCAAGCAGGCTCTGCACTGTCAGCATGGAGCCCAACACGGGCCTGGTTCCCACAAACCGTGAGATCACGACCTGAGCAGCAGAAGCCAAGAGCCAAAGCCTAACCAACTGAGCCACCCAGGTGCCCCTGTCTCTGAAGGTTAATTTAATGTTGGAGATTCAAGGTAGATTTGGGTGCAGCAATACCCAGTGGGTTCAGGCTTTGCTGCTGGAAGGGAGAAGCCTTTAATGGAGTTTTGGCAGTATGACCCCATTTCATCTGGAGGTCCTGTCCTGAGATCATGATGAGCATAACCTTACAAGTCTTCACGCTGGGAACAAGGTTTAAAGACAATTAAAATGCTCCTGTTTTCTGTCTTAACATCTGTTCTGTGAGCTTTATTGGTGTTCCTTCACGTTACCAGTACATGCTGCCATTGAACCTGTGCCCCATCAGCAGTGTGACATTCATCCATCTTCAACTGATTTTTAAAATGTTGAGGTAAATAAGTCATCTCTAATTGTACATGGTTCCTTTTTGTTTTGCTTTGTTTTTTGCCTTCCTAACTTTCTTCTTCTGTAGCTGCTACTAGAAAAATCCAAAGTACAGGATATTAGACTATTGTAATTCAAAGCTTTAGAACCCTTGGGATCACAGGGTCATCAGTGCTGGAAAGGGCATTGAATATATTCAGGCCCACATTTATTGATGGCAGCAATCCAACCCTTAAGGTGCCATTCAAGTTGTTACAGCTGAGGTTCTTGTCTACCCCCTCCTCGCCCCTGCATTTGCCTTTCTTGCTTCTTCTTGTGTTTGTGGATCATCTGTGGTGTTTCTTGGCTCCCCAGTGTATATCTTTCCATCTTCTGTATTATCCTCCCCAGCCAGTCATCCTTTCATCTCCTTTCACTCAGACATCTTTAAAATATTGGTGTTCAGGAGCACCCGTGTGGCTCAATTGGTTAAGCATCTGACTCTTGATTTTGACTCAGGTCATGATCCCAGGGTCATGGGATTGAGCCCTGCATTGGGCTCCACGCTGAGCATGGAGCCTGCTTGGGATTCTGTCTCTCCCTCTGCCCCTTCCCCGTGCTTGCATGCACGTGCACGTGTGCTCTCTCCCTTAAAAAAAAAAAATATATATATATATATTATATATGTATATATAATATATACATAATATATATATATATGTATGTATGTATTCAGATGGAGCAGACAACACAGGTTAAAGAAGTGAATTAAAATGCCTTCATGCATCTCAGTGGACCATATTGTAACATATTTGCATCACAGAAAAAATGTTCTTATACGAAGAAGTTATCTTAGGGAAGTAGAGGCTGCAAATCAGTAGTGAAACGATGATTGAGAGGATGCTTTGAGGCCATTACTGTTACAGTAAATTTCAAAGTTACCTTTATTTGGTTTTCACCGAACTCATACACGTTGATTCAGGTAATATTTTCTCAGTTTAGGAAATGAGCCTAATGACTTCCTTTTTCCAAAGTGGAATTAATATGGTGTTTACATGGTGTTTTACCATTTGCAAAATGTTTTTCTATGCATGATCCCATCTGATCCTTACACAAACGTAGCCAGGGAAAATATCGGCCTCATTTAATGGGAAATCTGAAACACAGAAGGGGTGAGTCATTTGCCTAAGTTCACACAGCAAATAGCAGGTAGGACGAGGAATAGTAAGTATCCAGGTCTTTTGACTTCAACTTCACTATGCTATTATTCTTGCCCAAGAACCAGCCCCTACTTCCAATCATGGATGGTATCACAACCTGGGCAAAAGCATTATTAAAGAGTTGAGTGTCTTAAAGGACATTGTTTAATCAGCCCTTACATTATTTTTGCCTCTTCGTAACTCTCCCTAAAATTCATAATTATTTTCAGATATCCCTATAAGAATTGATGTTACATTGCCTGAATGAATGTGCTGCAAAGACAACAAATAGCCTCTCATCTCCCTCTGTTTTAATATTGAGTCCCATGCCAGATTCTGTGCAGGTGGCCTGAATAATTGCAGTCTGACATACTGCCCTCATGTTGAAAGCTGCATTCTTTAATGCATACATGACATGGTCTTGATTATTTCCTTTTCTGTGTAAGATACGTTTGTCATAGATAACTTTAAAAATAATTATAGTAGGCATTTTTACACTTTTTTTTACTACATTAATTATTTCCTTGAAAAGAGGGAGGAAAATACCCACGAATCTTCTGCATGTCTCTTCTCATTTCTGTGCAGTGGAACTCCTTCTCTATCTGGTGACTCAGACTGTGTGCTGTTGAGGCCCAGAGGCGAGAAACCAGGGAGAGGAATTAATGACCAATGGCCACACATTCCTGAAGTGTTGGCAGGACCTGGGAGCATGGAGCAGGTCATCCTAGATCATGTCAAGTGATGATCTTTTGAAATTTCTTGTCCCGGAATGGTTTCAGACAAAGATCAAAATTATGTTCCTGTTGCTTGTCAAAGAGAAATAAAGAAAGAAAACTTTGTTTCACCTCATAATTTAGGAAGGGTTTCAGTGGTCCCCAGTAGTGTGCTGTTACATGTTCAACAACCAGCTTCAGGGGAAGTGGCACTGACTTTTCACATTTGCCAGTTTCCCTGGTGTAAATAATCCCACCATGAACAATTTCTAGCTATCAACATAATATTAACAGACTCTCAAAATTTATGAAAATTTAGGAATTTTCTCTTTAAAGCTAGTACAAGCCAGCTCCAACACGCTACCGTAAATTAAAGGCAACCTAGGTCACTCTTGGGAAAGATTTCTAGATGGGGCATTCAGTGTCTGCCTTGAGTTCATCAGCACATTCCCCCCAGAAAAGATGCAAAATAAAATTGAGAGAGGAAATTTTCTATTTACAATAAATGGTACAAAGTAGAATTTATCTTTGCTTTTGTATTTGCAGAAGTATCGTTTTTCACCAGCAGAGAATAGCTGTTTTCATCTTTGCTGTTGTAATTTTCCACTAGCTGTAGAATGTTTCTCTTTTATAAGATATAAGTAAAGTTAATGTTTTGGGGGCACCTGGGTGGCTCAGTCAGTTAAGCTTCCAACTTCGGCTCAGGTCATGATCTCGCGGTTTGTGGGTTTGAGCCCCACGTCGGGCTCTGTGCTAACAGCTCGGAGCCTGGAGCCTGCTTCGGATTCTGTCTTTCCCTCTCTCCTTGCCCCTCCCCCGCTTGTTCTCTCTCTCTCTCTCTCTCTCTCTCTCAAAAAAAATAAACATTAACAAATTTTTAAAAAGAATCTTTTAGGGGTAGTAGCTCAGTTGGTTAAGCATCCACTCTTGATTTTGGCTCAGGTGACGATCGAGGTTTGTGAGATCTAGCGCCATTGGGCTCTGCACTGACAGCACAAATCCTGCTTGGATTCTCTCTCTCTCTGCCCCTCCCCTGCTTGTGTTCTCTCTCTCTCTCTCTCAAAATAAATAAATAAACTTTAAAAAAAAGAATCTTTTAAAAGCTCTTTACATTTTGCTTCCTCTTTTTACCTCTGAAGCAAACGTTTTCAAGGAGAGTTTTTTGCTCTAGTTTGACTTACTTGGGGGCTTTAAGATGAATCAGAACGTACAAAATTACATAAAACCTAATTTGTATAATCTACTGTATTTGTCATTTAAGTTTTCTGCCTCAACTCATTTCAGGATTTTGTTTTTAAATCCAAAACAAAAGGTTCTTTTTTCTTGACTCATAAAGTATATCCTATGAAGAATGATGTCTGCAGCATCACTTTAACTCAAGATAAGCTGTGGGGTTTTTTTTTCAGGCAGTATACTCTGATATGAGATGGAAAAGATGGTTACACATCAAGGAATGAGTTAATCATTAATTTGTAATGAATCTGAAAATGTGTATTAGGTGTTTTCAAAATGATCCGAGCTGACAAGTTGAAGAAGTTACATATAACTGCAATGCAATAAAATCATTTATTCAGAAGGCTCACTCTAACCTGTAAAAGATACATATCATTTAGTAATTTTTTTCATACATAATATGAAATGTTAGAGTTTAATACTATACTTCTATAAATACTTGATTTTAAATTTCTTGACTTGGCCCTGAATATGGGGTATTGAAATCTAATGTTTGTTAGCTTCTCCACTAAACTTTTCTGATTTTCAGTTTCCTTATCTGTAAGTTTCCTTTTCCAAAAGGAACTTTTGTCAGTAAATATGCCTACTTTTTTGTTGTTGTTTAAGTCTGTTGGAGTAGAGTAGGCAAAAGGGCAATCTTACCTACAGGTTTTCGAACTATAAAGCAGACCTGCCTGTTAGAAATACTATATAAGTGGGGTGCCTGAGTGGCTCAGTTGGTTAGGCATCTGACTTTGGCTCAAGTCATGATCTCATGGTTCATGAGTCCGAGCCCTGCATCAGGCTCTCTGTGCCGACAGCTCAGACCCTGGAGCCTGCTTCGGATTCTGTCTGTCTGTCTGTCTGTCTGTCTGTCTCTGCCCCTCCCCTGTTCGTTCTCTCTCTCTCTCTCTCTTAAAAAGTAAGTAAACATTAAACATTTTTTTTCTTAAAAAGAAGTACAATGTGAGTCACAAATGCAACTCATATATATAATTTTAAATTTTCTAGTAGCCATGTCATGGGTACCTGGGTGGCTCAGTCAGTTGACCATCTGACTTCAGCTTAGGTCATGATCTCATAGCTGGTGAGTTCGAGTCCCATGTCAGGCTCTGTGCTGACAGCTTGGAGCCTGGAGCCTGCTTCAGATTCTGTGTCTCCCTCTCTCTCTCTCTCTCTCTTAAAAATAAATAAAAACATGTTTTAAAAAATCTAGCAGCCACATCAGAAAAATAAAGAGACAGAGGTAAAATTAATTTTAGTAGTAGCTTTATTTAATGCAGTGTAGCCAAAATGTTACTTCAATGTGTAATCAGTATTAAAAAAGGGATACTAAGATTTTTCCCATTCTTTCTTTCACATTGTTTGAAATTCAGTATGTATTTCACACTTACAACTGTTTTTACAGACTCATTTAAGGGCTCAAAATCCAGTGACTAATGGCTACCACTTTGGGCAGTGCAGCTCTATAGATTAGCTTTAGTGCTTATATTACAGTGTAAATACCACATTTATATACTCATGGAAAATGACTTGAATTTCCTAATAAACTTTAGCTCAATTAGAATTTTTGTGTTAGTAGCGGAACACAAAATAATATATTTGTTGTATTCTTTTTCTTTTGATTTCTGAAAAACTCTAAAGCAAATTTTGTAGAAAAATGAGGATCCCACAGACTTAAATGTTAGTCCTTTCACCTTTTAAAACACCCAGTTTTAAGCAGAGACTATTTTTACACTTATGACACTTAACTAAAATCAGAGATGGCTTGGTGGGACAAAATTTGCACAGAAACTTTCTTATTGTTTTGTAAATGATTCACACCTGATCTTAAAACAAAAATCAGTTTATTTAAACTAAAATAAGGCACATTATTTTCATAGTTACTTAAGTGTGAAAGGTGCCTTTGCAGTATGGAATTATTAGGTTTAGGGCTGTTGCCTTTGTCCCTGTAGAATTGTGCACCATGCCTTTGTAGTGTGACCATGTAAACAGCTCATCCATACTACCCTTCTGGGTAGCTGTGGGACTTTCCTGACCATGACCCCGTGCAGGCTCCAGCCACCTCCTACCCCAAGAAGAGAGCTGTGGTCATCCAGTTTGTTGGGCCCCAGACGTTCTTCCTGTCCCATTGGACATTCTGAGTGCCACGAAGAGATCTTCTGGCCCTCTGAAACTGGGTGATAGATGCTGCCGTGGTGGCCACGTGAAGACTTCCCTTCCTTTTGGGTCTGCCATCCCTGGGCAGAGCCTTTTTAATCAGCATGTCCCCAGACCAGCACCAAAAGGCCTGATAGAATCTGTTTAGGAATAATGGTTGATGAGGTTCAGAGGAGAATTTCTGGGAATTCACTCACCCCAAAGCAGTGCACTCTGTCTTGTTCTGGAGCTCCTGGAGTTGCCTTATTCTGTCCTTTGCTATCGCCCATTGTCATCACTCAGCCTTGTCACTGGCTTACAGAGGGAAGCGTCGCCTGCTGCCCCTGCTCCAAGCTCTCTGTGACTATCCAAAGAAGGCTCTTGCTCTGACTTCTTGCCCAGCCACACTGACTTGTTTACTTCCGTTATTTCCCAGTGAGCTACACAAATACTACTTTTGACAAGCTGATTAATTTCCAGCTTAATAATATTATTATGCAGTGATTGTTAAAGCTCTTCTGTCTTTGAAAAGGGCAGTGTTTTTTGTTTTTTTTTTTTTAAGTTTTATTTATTTAAGTAACCTCTACACCCAGTATGGAGCTCAAACTCCTGACCCTGAGATCAAGAGTCACATGCTCTTCCTACTGAGCACTCCGTGTACCCTAGGGCAGTAGTTTTTAATCTGTAGTCTTTGTCCTCCCCTATGCATACAGTGCAACCTCCTGCCACAATCCGGTGATGGGTGATTGTGTCTGTGTATAAAAACACTTATACACAGCTTTCTTCACATCTGTGTCTGTGATCCAGAAAATGTTTACGAACCATTGGAATCTTTCTCTACCCCATGTCCTTCCACTGTAAAATTTTATATACGTGTACGCACTCCATAGAACCTGCAGTCATAGAGCTAGTGGTCTGGGCAGGCTCATCTTGTCTCTCCTGTCTCCTTAGAATTCAGTGATCCTTTCTTTCATTAAGGCCTTTTACTTCTGAATTAGCCTAGACACTCTCTGGCCTTACTTGTAATATTTCACCACTAGCACAGTAAATCTCAAACCTGTTTGTTTTGTTCTTTGGTTTGTTTGCTAATCTTGAATAACTGTAGTTGTTTCTCACTATTTTCAAAGGACAATCTTAACATGGACAAAGGGCAATCTTTAACACAAATATTAAAGGCAGGCACTCAGGATTAGGGATGTAGTGGAGGAGGTATGAAATCAGTCAAATAGTAGGATGTTGCAACTTCACATAATTAGAAGTCATTTTCTCTTTTACTCTGATCTTCTCTCAGCTTCCAGCCTCAACCCTAGTCCCTCTATCTAGAGCCTCCAGTGTGGGTCCCCTTTTGGCTCCGAGAATGAATTATTCTTTTTTGTTGCCATTCTTTTTAGCTGTTCACAGTGAAAAGGTCAGCTCTTTGGGATAAGACAACTCAGTATTTGATCCACGTTCAACCATTCACAGGCTAGCCTGTGTGACCTGGGGCAAAACTTAAGTCTTTCTGAGCCTTGGGTTTGTGTCCTCATTTGAAAATGGGGAAATAAACTTGAGCACAGGTATAAAAGCATAGCTCATAGTTCCTAGAATATAGTAAATACTCAGTGAATGTCTCTTCCTTCTTCTTTCTCACTCATGCATCCGGGTTTTAGCTGTTGCAACCTGTACTTTCTCTCTTTTTAATGATCTTTCTTTGATTCATTTCATTTCTACCATGTTTATTTCATACAGCATTCAGTGCATTATTAGTGACTAATAAATGGTAAGACAATTATGACTCGCTAGTCACCCTATAGGGTCAGATTATTAAAGTAAAATAAAGCTTAAGGTTGGACATAACCTTGTAATAGAAGAGTTGCACTTAAATATAAGATGATAGGCCAAAATCGGACATGTTGATGTTGGAGAGAAAAACCAAATATTTTTTAAAATTTCTTCAAAATAAATGTATTTGGACCCTCAACTCTGTTTAGTGATTGTCCTTCTCCATTCCTAAAGCCATGACCCTGTAGTTAATGTAGGCCTTTCCTTGCATGTAGTTCTCCCCAATTTCCCTGATATTAGGAAGAGGGAAGGGGAAGATGTGCTAATCCTAACCCTTGTCTCTTCCCTGCTGAACTGCAACACCTGTCAATTCTGATACATGTGAGTAACATACTCTTGACATTGGCCCCTGGATAAAAAAAGAAAAGAGGAGAAAAACACAAAACTTAACTGAACCTCGGAACATTATTGTGTAATCAGAATAACTAAAACACCAAATAATGTTTGTGAAGACACTTCATTTTTATCTGCTAAAGATTAAATTGGTAATAATGTTTTGTAAACAAGAGAAACAATGAGGTTACATGGGTTATCTTTGTCTTAATGGATGATATAGGTCTGGCAGCACCCTGAGCTTATCATAGTTGTCTCTCCCCTCTCCTTCTCTCCCACTGTCCCTGTTGACTTGAGGGAAAAGAGATTAGGAGGTAAGCTTGAAGCGATCACATGAGCCCTTAAAAAGCCAAAAGGTTTCTCCACTGCATAGAAGAGGAAGTCAGAGATTCAAAACAAGAAACATTTGATGCACCATTGCTGGCTTTAAAATGGAGGGCATACATTGTTAGGGAATGTGAGTGGTCCCCACCTGACAGCTAGCAAGGGAATGGGGACAGCCACAAGGAACTGAAGTCTATTGAACACGGAAATGATCTTGCAGAACCTCCAGACAGGAATTCAGCCCAGCCAATACCCTGTGATTCCCTGAGCAGAGAACCCAGTCATACCATGCTGGAATTCTTCCCCATGGAAACCATGAGATAATGAATCGTTATATATCATCAAGCTACTAATAAATTTGTGGTAATTTTTTATGCGGCAGTAGAACATGCAAGGATTAATCCCTGTTTGAAATGTGGAGGTGCAAATTCTTTCTTGAAAGGGGTTGACTTCTTAGTGTTGAAATGCCTCATTCAGACAATTAGAAGTATAAGAAATAGGTATTGACTGGCTGAGCTTTGCCAGGACTTGCACTAGATGCTGGGGATAAGTCACCACGGTATGACCTCTAGTGAGAAAAAACAGATACACAAATAGTAACAGTACAGTATAATAAATACATGAAGAGTCCGGTCCAAGGGGCTGGAAGTGCAGTGCAGATGATGAGTGTGACTGAGGGAGTTGAAGAAGGCTTCTTAGCATCAAAGGGTACAAATCTGTATTCCCAGCTACTGTAAATCAACAATCCCTTTGACGAAAATAATTCAAAATTGATGAAAGAGCACAAGTCTGGCGTTCTGTACTGACTTGAATTAAAGGAGTCAAAGGAATTTAAAAATTTTTAAACGCCATTTAAAAGGATGTGGCATATATTATTTTTGTTTGTTTGCCTTCCACATTTCTCTTGATTCGGTACATTCAGAATCCTAGCAAACAAGAGGGGTGAAAAAACGAGCGCTTAGTATATCATGGAAACATTCCCTATTATAATCCATGAGTCATTTTCTCTCTGAATTCAACTTAACTGACATAATACTCTTCACTTTATTACCATTGATCGTCGACAATCCACTCTTTCTGTAGTACAAGTCCGAGTGCTGTAGGCAGCATTCTCAAAGTGTAGTCTGCGGAGCCTTGGGGCTCCCTGAGATAGTGGGTCCATAAAGTCATTATCCTCATGATAGCACTAGCACATTATTTGTCTTTTCCATCGTGTTGACGTGTTGACGTTTGCACTGATGGTGCAGGAGCAGTGGTGGGTGTTAGCTCCAAATGGTACCAGTAATAGCACAAGTAATTCAAATTATTGAATTCTGTACCACAGCACTCTCCCAAGAAAAAAATTGCCACTGTCACCTAGGATGAAGCAGCAAAAATTAACTAATTTTACTAAATCTTGACCCTCGAATGCATACCTGACAAACTATGGTTCTTCCAGCTTTGGTACTTGGCAGATATTTTCTCACAAATGAGCAAAGTGGGTCTCTCTCTAGTGAAAACAATCAACAGCATTTGTTGCCAGTGGTAAAAATGTGAGCTTTCAAGCAAAAGTTAGAATTTTAGAAAATTTGTATCCATTACTGTGGGCCACATAGCTTCCCAAACCCTTAAAGGTTTCTGATGAGAGCAGTGGTGATATTAATGCGATTTTTATATTGTGTAATGAAATGTTTCAACTCAGTCAACCCGTATTTGCCAAATGACCAATGGGTAATGTTACAAAATCATGCAGGGTTAAATTTAAATAAAATGCAAGATAGATCAGTGGATTTTAATGTAAGGTAGGAAAAGTATCTAGGTATGGTTTTTGATTCTACATTGCAGATGGCCTTTCAGAAACTACCACTTGTCAAGTTTTAGTATAGTATCAAAGAAGTTCCAGAATAATCTCAAAAACTACGAAAATAATACCGCTCTTTCAACAACACATCTGTGCGAGGTCAGGTTTTCTTCATACGCTTCAACCAAAATAACATATCAAGATGGAAATTTGAGTGCAAAAGCAGTTAAGAGAATCCAGTTGTCATCAATAAACCAGATGTTAAAGAGATTTGCAAAAAAATGTAAAACAATGCCACCCGTGTATTTTTGTTTATAAAACAGTCACTTTTCAGAAGAATACTTTTTGTTAACATGCAACAAACATAAGTTTGTCGTTTTAAAATGAATTAATATTTAAAAATTTTTCATTTTAATTTCTAATGTGATAAGTGTTTGTAGATAAACCCACACAAACAAAAGCTCAACAGGATCCTCAGTGAATTTTAAGAGTGTTAAGTGCCCTGAGAGAAAAAAGGTTTGAGAACTACTGTAAGAGATTTTTCATTTATTTTATTTTATTTTTTATTTATTATTATTTTTTTCTTATTAAAGATAATTTATTGTTGAATTAGTTTCCATACAACACTCAGTGCTCATCCCAACAGGTGCCCTCCTCAATGCCCATCACCCATGTAAGAGATTTTTCAAATGAATGGGCTAAAATTGTATTATCTATTAAATTACAGTCTAAAAAGGGAAACAAAGCAAGCACATAGCAAACTTATGTGTACACGAATGCTACAGCAGATCTAAGCCAGTCTAAATTCTAAAATATACCATGTCTTAGCGATGAGCAATTTAAACATTTGGGAGTCGGAGTAATTCATTTAATCGGCCTCTTTTTCCTTTCTTCTTTCCTTTATCCATTCCATAAATATTTATTGAGCATATATTATGTGAATTATTCATTAATCCATGCCTTAATTCTATGAGGTATCATTCGACCCACTTTGTATATGAGGAAACAGATTCTGAACAATTAAGTGAATTACCTAAGTGTAGTGCCCAAGTGAATATGAATGTTTGGGATGTGAATTCTCTGCCTCCACTGCCCATGTACTTGAATATTAAACTATATTATTGCTCATCTCTTCCACTTGGAAGCCAGAGAATGCTAGGACTGTCCGCTTTTGGTTCCCTGGGATACAAGCTGCGGACTTCAGAGTCACCAACCGGGGTTCCAGTCCTGAGGTTAACATCCTGTGTGATCTTGTACAAGTTCCTTACCCTCACAGAACCTTGGTTTTCTTCCCGGTAAAACAAAAATCATAACACTTAACTTAGGGGTGATTCCAAGACGAAATGATATAATATATAGAAATCACCACTATCTGGAGAACTAGGAAAATAGTAGCTGCAGACCTGCTGGTGACACCATTATTCTCCACGTGGGTGGTTGTTACCTGTCCAGATGCTTCGTTGCAGGCCACACTCATCTGGCAGGGTAGTTTGCAACCGAGATGGAGAGAGAAGCCGAGGAGCAAGCCGTGTGGAACAAGAAGAGCAGGGACTTGGGTGTCAAACTAATGCCAGCACAAGTCCTTTCTCAGCTAATTATTGCTTAACTCTGTGTCTGAAAGAACTCTGCCTTCCCCTCTATAAACATAGAGATGAAACTGCCCACTTATGTGGATGAGTGCCAGAGAATATACAGACATGGCCGTAATGACTAGCACTTAACTGGGTGTCTAATCCGTATTAATTCCTTCCCCTACGACACGTTCCTTCCGCTCTTTGGAAAACATTCTGGGTGTCCAATAGAGAGACCGTCCCTTTGCCACCAGACTCGGGCTCAAGAATATTTGTCCTGCGAACCTTAGAACTTACCAGTTCCTGCTCAGGAAGTCTTCAGAGCCCAGGCCCTAACTGTTACCTTAAAAAGCTGCTGCATCACAGCCAGCAGTGGTCTTAGATTTGAAAGCCACATCAGACAGAAATCAGGTGTTTAGCTTTGGTGGAGCTTAGGAGATTTCCAGTGCAAAAAGTGTTACTTTTGAGGTCTAGTCGATGCAAGAAAACCATTGTATCCTTCCTTTTGGAGTAAATTAAATCTGCTCCTCTGTGGGAAAGCTTGAGAAGCTCAGCTTCTCAGAAGAGGAGGGGAAGACACAATATAAAATTACATGGCTTCTGTTCCACGAGGACCAGATTTCTTGAGTTTAATAAAAAGTAAAATCGCACCATAAAAATTGAGGCCAGATGAAATGCCTCATCTTAGTAAGTTGGTGGAATGTTAATATTCTCTGGATTTGGTTATTACCAGCAGGATCGTTGATAAAATGCACAGCCAATTGAAATGGAACTCAAGGCCTTTATGCACAGCCAGGTCTTGCACTGTGGGTTTAGTTGAAATCTGGGGATGTGCAGAATGGGGACAAGCTACTAGACCAGCAGGTTTCTCCCCCAATTCCTGCTCTTACCAGCAGGCCCACGGCTTTAGCCAGGAGGGCGCTGAACCACTTTTTAGTCCTTCCCAGAACCACATCCTCGGAGGCTGACAACATTCATGGCAGCTTGAGTTACTGCCAGCGGTGAGTGGGTCATTTCTGGGAACGCTGCTTTGGGGGTGGCTCTCAGGATCCCTAAGTGGCACCCACTTCGTGTCCACAGGAGGTGTGGGTTTTATTGGCTATGATGCCAAAGAGGTCCTTACCTGCAAGGACCAGCCTGGGTGGCAGCCAAGCTAGCTTCCTTGGAATGTTTTCCAGTCCTGGAGAGAAAGGCGCCAGTTGAGTCTCTGCAGCTCTGACCACTTCTCCTGAGGTGCCTCTTTGTCTGGTGTGATTCCTGTGCCTGGGACAGAGACCACACAGTCATTTCATCTATGTCACATACTGTCAGGTATGGCCCAGATGGTCAACTCAGTGTCCAAGATTTTATGAACTTGGCTCTTCGGGGAGGCTGCATTGTGTGGTGGTAATGAACGTGGCCCCTAGAGCCAGACTTGCTGCATTTGAACCTAGCTTTGCCACTTATTAGCTCTGTCCCCTTGGAAAGTTCCTTGACTTCACTATGCTTCAGTTTCCTCACCTGTAAAAGAAGGATAATAATAGTACCTGCTTTAAAGGTACTATAAAATGCTTAGCACACAGTAAGCACTTGTGTCAGTTGCATAATAATTATTATGCACTAGGTAGGCAGCATGGCCTGATAGTTTTTCCAAGCTTGGGAAAAGACTGCAGGCTTCCTACTGATAGCCATGTGTGGGTGCGGAGTGTAGGTGAGAGAGTTGTCTTCTAGAGTCTCCCCACGCCCCTTATATTTTCTTTCCCTTTTCTGGTACCTTCTCTTAACATCTTTCTTACCTGTCTTCTGTTCACCAGCCTGAGATTAAAGAATATGTAGTTGGAAGATCAGAGTCTGTGTCCTCGGTCAGCCACTTACTGCCATGTGAGCCTAGACAAGTTTCTGAACTTCTCTGAGCAGCAGTGGAAGATTCAGGATGTCTCAAGGTCGCCAGGTTATCTCATAAAGATGGGATTAATAGTGGGTGCTGTTACCCCGGGTTAATGAAACAAAGGACACACATTGAAAATACCTGGTGATTTTCCACTGGAAACTAAGACTTTACCTGTGAATGTACCTATGTACCAATGAATGTACCTGTGAATGCGCTTGACTGTACCTACGAATGAAAAAAGAGTCAATGTGATTTTTACCGTTCATCTCTACCTTACAGGGAGATGTGTAGTGGGGAAAAGCACCAGAGTGGGAGTCGGGAGACCTGGGTTCTGTTCAGTGAGGTCCTGGGTACACAGTACCCAGTATAGAGTGGGAGCTGGGAAGATGGTGTTTCTCTACTACTTGATTCCACTGTATGTAGTGACCCAGGGGTTTCCATTCCCTTTTTATGCATTACGACCCTGTCTCACTGCAGTTGTGTAGTGAGCAAGGCTATATTATAGAAGTGCTGACAGTAGTCGTGGCTTGATCATCCATTTCCTGGGGCCTCTATTTCTCAGCTTCTTGTCTTAGAAAGTACGAATCTTAAAATGAAATTTTGGTTTCTTACAGCTTTAACATGATATGAAGGCATATAATTAGATACACACTGGCTTTCCTATCACCCAGTTCCTTTTCTTCATAGTACTTGCTGCTATCTTTTTTGTTTTGGTTTTGTTTTGTTTTTTTACGTACTTTTTCTTTGTCTCCAATACTCCCACCCCACTCCCAGGCCCCTACCTAGAAAGGAAGCTGAGTAAGAATAGGGACCTTGTCTCTTTTGACCTTCAGTGCTAGAAGAGCGCTTGGCACATTTTAGGTGTTTAACTAATATACACATATGCCCTCATATACAGGTATAACCGCGCATTATAATATAGTTACATAAAATTGTCCTTTTGACTAGCTAGTCAAATGGTTGTTCCTCCCCTATTCCCCACCACAACATACACCACACTGGTATTTGGAGATTAGAGGACTAGAATTAAGAATGGTCATACTATCTGTCTTCAAACTTAAACAGAGTACCACTGCCTGGGTTCTTGCCTTGTGTGTACATACAGTGTCAGAGAACAAGAACTCCTATCAGAGGAAGCCCACAGTTTAGGGCTGTGGACACGTGATCAAGCTGGTGATGTCTAGCATAGGGGTTGGATCCGTTTATATACATAGTGGAGGTGGTCAGCAGGAGGCAAAATACAAACCTCAGAATTGTGCTCACACATATTATTGAGATTTCATATTGCTTTTATTATTTGGCCACAAAAATGGACATAATCCTTGTTGGCTTTAACACACCTACTAGTACTGCTTTCACTATCCATCTTGCAAAATATAAGACAAGGCCAGAGCTTAAATTAAAATCCTCAGCTTCTTATCTTCTTCCCACAGGAAAGCAAATCTGTGTTGAAAACCGTAAAATTAAGAGGAGAGCAAGGATAGCATAATTTAGCAAAAATTCATGGCACCAGATTCTGAGCTATATGACTGGAGGGATAGGTCAGACATTAAGAAGATGCTGCCTGCTAATGCAGGTTCCTTAAGGTGGTGCTCTGGAAATAAGAAAGGCATGCAAAATATATATATTTCCAGAAGATTTCTGCAATGCTTACTCTTTATAAGCACTCCAAGAAAATACCTTTGTAGATTGCTTGGCAATTATGTTTCTTATGAGACTTTTGAAATGAGACTCAAAGCAGTTTAGTGGAGTTGAAATGTATTCATTTTAGCATTTGAGTGTTGAGATTTTTGTTTCCATTTTAAAAAGGGTTTGTAATGATATCCTTCTATCCCCACCCCCACCCCACCTCCTGTAGCATTCTAAATTCCTTGTATTTAAGAAGCTCATTCTGTGTATTTGGCAAACTGCATCATTAACACTTGAAAAGCATTGAAACATTTTTTTAACCTTTCACACATTTATATGCATAGATGTCTGTGCTGAGGTATATAGAGAAAAGGCATGGGGCTTTGATAATGGTGCTCTATTTAATAAATGCCCAGGGCTATACGAGCTGTGCAAGTTCTGCCATTAGACAGGAGCTGATCATACAGGGAAAATCTAGTATGGAAATTATGTCATTGTCTAAAAAAGCGTGATTTCCCCCCCCCCTTTTTTTTTAATAAGTTTTTTTGGGTGGAGGTTGTAATGATAGGGTATAGAAAATTAGTATTACTAGCTGTAAAGAGAATTAAGTGTTACTAGGATAATTGTTCCTAATTTTCCTGAGGGTAGTCCTTCCCGTTGGAGCCACATACTTTTTATATCTAATTTGTAAAACAAACAAAAACACCAAATTTAAAATTAGTGTGTATGTCAGCAAGTGTGTTATAGGGCTCTCAACCATTCAACATGGACCCACATTTTAAGCAGTTTATACTGTGCAGTTGTCAGGTAGTTCCTCAATATATGTTTTTTTAATACAGATATTTGCTTCTGGGGAAACAGATTTCACATGTATTTTAGTTTATAGCACAGTAAAAATCTCACTGATTCAAACTGGTAAAGACCTGTCTGAACTAGTTACTTAGTGAATATTCAAAATTCATTGTATTTTATTTCCCTTAAATCACAAGTTACTTATTACTGTAGTGTTTGTAAAAATTGAGATCTTCCTGGGACTGCTGTAATTAATGGATAAGTTTAAAACCAGAAACATATTTTGCATGTATATAATTGCATCGAGTTTACTTTCTTTTTTCAAGGGCAGGGGGAGGCAGTGTAGAGTTTATCAAAAACAATCTCCCTAATCAGGTTAAACTGCCTGAGTCTTATTTACATTACTTGCTTAGTAAGCACTTCCTTTGGTGGTGGGGGGATTAAACTTAAAACAAATAAAGAGATCCCAGATTTCAAATTGATACAGCCCAAAAAATAACCTGAATCTTTAAAAATATTATTATGTAATTTTAGACTTCCAAATTCAATAATAAAATTTATTTTTAAGCTAATATAAGACATATAAAATGTTAACAATTTAAAGTGTTCTTTCAGGCCACATTTCCCGTTATGCAGTTAAACTCAAGATTAGAAATTCCCTTTTATCAGTCAAAACTTGTAGAAACTAGAGAACCTGAAGACGAACCGAGTAGTGCTAAAGCATAATGAATGGATAGTCATATTTGATTGACAAAGCTATAAGACATGAAAAAAAGTGTTGTAATGTGGTTCTGTAAGATGTACAAACTATAGACTTACAAATTATATACACTAAGGGGATATCAGTACAGAAAATTTATATTGATTGGGTTGTTTAAAAATTTGACCTTCAAATTGGTAATATTTATTTGTTTACTGAACAGTTTTTTGAGTGCCTTTTTATTGCAGACATATGTAATGAATAAAAAAGAGTTTATAAAACGTTTGTGACTTTTGCTCCAGTAACTCCGGGTTGAACAGTTGAACATAACCTGAGGAGATAATCCAGAAGGTCATAAATATGTATGCACAGAAATTTATGTAATACGAAATAATAATCAACCTAAGTCTCATAGGTGCTGATTGAATAACTGATAGTATATGATACCCATATACTTGAGTATTTAACATGGAAAAATTCTGAAGGTGTAATGAGTACAGCAGATGAGTTCAATTTTTCAGGTCTAGAGATGATTCTTGGGTTGTGCTAATGCCCAGTTACTGCTATTTTGTGACTGTTTCTTTGGGAGAGGTGTTCCTATTAACTGTTGACCTTGTGGTTACTTTGCAGTCAAATAAGGTGCCTGTGGTGCAGCCATCACACGCGGTCCATCCTCTCACCCCCCTTATCACGTACAGCGACGAGCACTTTTCTCCAGGATCACACCCCTCACACCTCCCTTCAGATGTCAACTCCAAACAAGGTGAGAGCCCCTGCCTTCCTGGGTCTTTCTCGATAAGTGAGGAGCCACATCTCATCAGACCGAGTGCCTGTACAGGTGCCTTTGCTGTATGTCACTGGGTGGATCAAAATACATTTGTTTGGCAGGAGTTTTTTTAAAAGATTTGTTGTTACTACTTTTATTTTTCAGGATTAAAAAACAGAAGAAGAAAAACATAAAAGGATTATTTTCAAAGTGACAGCTTTGAAAATCTAGAATCCACCATATAAACCAATATATTGTACAGATATACTAAAAATTCAGTGCTTGGTGCCCCCTACAGTATTCATTTATTGCAGTTGTAGGTGTTGATGGTAGTGTTAGAAAAATGTTAGAAAACAGACAACATAGGAGATTTTTACTTTGAATGTTCTCTTTTTCATCCTTTTGTGATTTCTTTTGGTTTTAGTCCTTATTATGTTTTATCCTCTTTTTGTTATTTACCAGCACCAACTTAGATATTAATAATAATTAAAGTATAAAACCATCTCTGTTAAAGTCAAAGTAACATGAATCCTGTTTTGCTTCTCTACATTATTACCCAGTTCTGCTTCTATGTTGTTTATAGAAGAACACATCGCATAAGAAGTTTGAAAAATCAAAATGCCCAGGTTTTTTTTTTTAATTTTTTATATTTGTTTATTTTTGAGAGAGAGACTGAGCACCAGTGGGGGAAGGGCAAGGAGAGAGGGAGACACAAAATCTGAAGCAGGCTCCAGGCTCTGATCTGTCAGCACAGAGCCCAATGTGGGGCTCGAACTCATGATCATGACCTGAGCCAAAGTCAGACGCTCAACCAGCTGAGCCACCCAGGCACTCTCAGAATTCCTAGTTTCTAACCTGGTGGGTGTGGGTATGAGTTGGTTGCAGGACTTAGAGCTCAGGTTCTGCAGGCCTTCTGGTCCATTCTGCTTAGAGCATACGTCGAAGATGAATTTGTTTGCCTCTCCTCTTTCCATGTACATACACACTTGGACCTCAACAGGATCTTTAGAAATTCAAAATAAAAGATCCTATAAAACTGTGTGAAAACAGAGAATGTAAAGATGTAAAATCTGCCATCACCGGCATTTCACCCTTTTTTTCCAGCCTTATCTTTGAACTATAGTGGACAAGAAAAGTTAGTAAGTGTAGAAAAAGAGTGGAGCTCAGAGGCTGGGTGTTTTTTCCACTACTGTGAACTCTTGTAGGTTACATCCTCAATGCCTTCATTCCCATCCATTGTTAAAACTGCTTATTTGAGGACTTAGTCACTGTCAGACTTTGGCTTGAGTGGAGCTTTGTACCCTTTACCTAGGAAATGTAAGAATCGCCTATGCGGATGTTTCCGGGTTTGCCTTGGTTTTATTCCTCATTTCCAGTCCTTCCTCTACTTCCTTTTATCAAGGACCTCCAAGGAATAAGAAACATCAAGACAGGTCTGAGGATGTATGGTGAGATGGGTATTTTAGGAAGAAGGTGGAGTTTGAGAGGGAAGATCAAGAGTGTGACCTTGGTCATGGTGGTGATTTTAGGTGCCTCATAGACATCTGGAGGGAGAGAGAAGGTAGGTAATTTATAGGTCACCATCTCGGAGTGATATCTGTGCTAGAGATGCATATCTGGGAGCCATGAAGCTATAAATGACAGTTAAAGATAGATATAAAAGCCTCAAACAAGCTATTGGCTCAAAGAATCCAATAGTGTGATTTATTTGGTTTTTAACTATTTATTTAACAATTACATGGTGCTTCCTATGTCCTAGGCCCTATTCTAATCACTTTCAAACACACTTATTTAAAAAAAATAACACATTATGGTTCAGAAGTTTTTTCTTCCAAGAATCCTAGGACAGTTCTATTTTTTAAAAAGACAAATTTATGACTGGCTACCAGTTACATTTGTATTTTGTTTCCATCTCTTCTACTGCCCTATCTTGTTTTGTCTTAATAATTGTAATTTATATCATTGCTTTAAAAAAAATTTTTTTTAAACAAACTCTCCAGAACTAGATAAAGAACAAGTGGGCATGATCAGAAAATTGAATTTTCTCTGAAGTTCTTATTTTGTCCCCCAAATTTGTGATTTTTGCATTCTACTCTGTATACAGTGTTTTGTTTTTTTTTTCTTAATATAAAGTTTTTTGTTTGTTTGTTTGTTTGTTTGTTTTGCTACTTTTTTGTGAGCAAAGAGTTTATATACCTTGTCACCATTTCTCTCTGGGGATATGTAACTTTGGTTTAAAAAGAACTAATTTACATGATTTGGGGTTTGTATCATTCCACTTGGTCACATTCATCACCAAAAAATAAGTAAAAAGCTCACTAGGTCTCTTGCTTTTATTCTCTTTGTCTTCTACTGCCAGTCTTTTTAGTTATATCATGTAGCTAAATTAGTTAGAACATGGTGGTACTGAGGCCAGAGTTGCTAATTTCAAAACTATTGGGAGGCTGGTTAGTTTTATTTAAAAAATACTAATAATAAGTAAAAAAGTATGTCCATGCTTTAACCATAGATAGAACTATCCAATAAACATATACTGTAGCAGAACTCATTCTCATTTGTAGGAAAATAACTTTAGGTTCGTTTCACAGTAGGAAACACATTCAGTTTTACCTTTCTCTCACCGTGTTGGTGTGGGGTATGTGTGTGCGTATAGGTTGTAGGTGTGGGAGAGGGAAAGGAAGCTGATACCAGTCATTTTCTTCTCATTATGTCTTACGAAAATGTTGGAAAGAAAGAGCTTTTAGGAAATATTGGCTTTACATATCTGTCTTTGTATTACCCATTGTATCCTTGTAAGTAACCACACTCACATAGCACTTAACACTGTGTTCCAAGCATTTTTCTGTTTTACGTATATTCATGCATTTATTCCTCACAACAACCCCTATTCCATCTTTATACTGATTTTATTTTTTTTAAGTTTATTTCTTTTGAGAGAGAGAGAACACGCGTGCATGAGCCGCGGCAGGGCGGAGAGGGGGAGAAAGGATCCCAAGCAGCCTCCACACTATAAGCCCAGAGCCCAATTTGGGGCCTGATCATACGAACCATGAGCTCATGATGACCTGACCTGAAATCAAGAGTCAGATGCCCAACCAACTGAGCTACCCAGGCATCTCTATACTGATTTTAAAGAACAATAACAATTAAATAGCTTCCTCAAAGATAAGTAGCTAGTGAGTGGCATAATTGATGATCCAGGGGCACCTGGGTGGCTCAGTCAGTTAAGCATCTGACTTTGGCTCCGGTCATGATCTCATGGTTCATGGGTTCAAGCCCTGCATTGAGCTCCACACTAACAGCATGGAGCCTGCCTGGGATTCTCTCTCTCACTCTCCCACTGCCCCTCCGCTACTTGTGCTTTCTCTCTCTCGCTCAAAAGAAATAAACTTAAAAAAAAAAAAAAAAGGAATTAATAGATCCATATGAGTTTGATTCCAGAATCATTTCATCTGTAATTGTTAGAGTTACTTACAAAAGCTTAAAAATCCTTAAGGCTAAGGGCGCCTGGGTGGCTCACTCTGTTAAGTAGCTGACTTCGGCTCAGTTCATGATCTGGTAGTGTCTGGGTTCGAGGCCAGAGTTGGGTTCTGCTCTGATGGCTCAGAACCTGGAGACTGCTTCAGATTCTGTGTCTCCCTCTCTCTCTGCCCCTCCCCTGCTCACACTCCGTGTCTCTCTCTCTCTCTCTCTCTCTCTCTCTCTCTCTCTCTGTCTCTCTCTCAAAAATAAACATTAAAAAGAAAATCATTAAGGCTATGCTGTGTATAGCCTCCTTCACATAGTATTTAGTAAATATTAGTTAAATGAATGATGTGAAATGTGTCTTCAGTAGCATAGCAGTTGGTGGAGATCCACTTCTAGGATCTTAACATGACAATAGGCTGTGTAGAAAACACAGATCCATTTTCTGTTCATGTAATGGCCTAAGCCACACCGTGTGCTTGTTGGTATAATGGTTGGCAAAATTGTTGGTAATATTGACGAATGAAGAACGGGTCTGTTTAAACACTACTAGTTCATTTGTTCAGTCATTCAAAAGTATTTATTGAGAACCTCCTCTGGAGACCACCATAGTTTGGAACATAGATTGGTAAAACATGGTCTCTTTTTTCCAAGCAGTATATAAGCTCACACGGAAAAATCATTGGCTCAAACTAACTATAAAACAAAATGAAGACCATCTTAAGTACCCTGTTACAAGTACAAATAAAACATTATAGATTCCAACAAGGAAGAAAGATATCTCAGAGCTATAGACATTAGAAGGAGGGGTATTTGAAGTATGAGTGGAAACAGTCAAACTAAATACCCAGCATAGGAACTAGCATGTAGCAAGTGCTAAGTAAATGGTGGTTTCCCCCTTTCTCCTTGGAGCAGTAAAACCAAATCAACCTAGTTTGTATTGTGTTCGTTTGCATCACTCCTGCTACTACAGAATCACTGATGCAGCATTCTAAGTGTGCCTGGAACGTGGACGAGAGCGGAGAGCAGGGTTTAGGCTTGTCTGCTTAGATGTGTGATGACATCAGCAAGTTACGCATGGCTGTGTCCCAGGGGTAAAAGTCCAGGACAATACATATTTTGTAGGTACCTTAACCGGATGCCTAAACAGTCACTTAATCATCCCACACCTTGGTTTCCCCATTTGCAAAACAAAGGATTAAAGCAGACAGTTCTGATAGTCTGTAACCTCTAGTCATGATTTTCAAGCTCAAATTTCCACGAAGGTTCCAGAGCTCTTGTGAGTTAGTCTGATTTTTCTTTTTAAACTGAGCAGTCCCGCTGCAGACCCTAATATTTGGGGAGGTTTCTGGATCTCGGGGGTGGGGGGCAGCATGTTGGAGAAACTCCCCAGTGAATCCGATGTCACGAATCATCACTGTAGGCTCCCTTAGATTCACCCCACTGCCTGAACTTCCTCAGGCCCAAGAAAAAAAAAAATCCCAGAGTATGAAATTTGGGGTCCGCTGTGACCCATAGCAGTGGTATTTCTAGCCAAAAAGGGGGGAGGGATTTGAGACAATCTTTTAAAAACAGCAAAAATGAGATAATCTCATGTAAGCTGTTGAGGGATTAAAAACCTTCTTCCTACTTGCTTCCTATGAGAGTTGAGAAATAGTTTATCCTAACTTCAGAGTCAAATTAACATCCACTTTGAAGGCAACACTTAAGTCATTCCCATATGTTCAAGACCTTAAATATCTTTTAAGACCCAAATGAAACTCATAGGCATTTTAAACAGTAAAAACAGAATAATTAAAGAGCATCTTTCATGTGCTCACCTAATTTCACATGTTGGTCTGAACATAACCGTTGAATGCATATCTGGGTGTTAAATGTGGAAACGTGTGCTTATATATGGAAGTGGGCTTTGTAGGCCAGATGAACTATATAAAGAAACTTTTGTGGCTTTTTTCCTAATCAGAATCACTTTCCCCAAAATGCACCGAATCTTAGGTTTTTATGTTTTGCATTTTTATGCATGTGTCCCTTCTTTTCTACACCCAAGGTAGAATCTAAACAAAGAGATGTCATTTGGGACTGGGATTAGGTATAATCTTTAGGTGGTTTTTACAGTTATAGGGCAGTGTACCCCAGGGACTGTGAGCTCAAGAAACAATTTGGTGGCATTCTCATTTTCTGTGGAATACAACTAATCCAGAACAGCTTGACCTTGGAGCCCAGAGGACTCAACTTGATGAAGAGCTTAGTTGGAGCTGAAGTGGCAGAGACCAAATGAATCATATCAAGTGTGACCATTATGGGGCTGAAGATGATTCCTAATTAATCTTTGATCCTCCGAGGTATCACATTTCCCAAATCTATGTGTCCATAAGGGAGCCAATGGAAATATGAAAGTGGCAATTTACCTAATCCTTGAGCGTCATGGCAGGCCATCTACTTAGGAAGGCTGTCATTTTCCATTCTACACAAAAACAATTGTCTACCATTTTCGTAACCAAAGTGAAATAATGAGGGCAAACTAAAAAATTTAAAAATCTCATTATGGTCACACAGAGCGTACTTACTCTTTCAAGAGTTCCTCAGGATGTCCTATCTTAAGACGTGATTTCTCACATTTTGAAATCTTGAGAAAAGCTAACAAACAGACTTCAATTAAATGCATCCGGTAAACATTGTTTGGTGCTAGACCTTAAGTATTAATGGCATAAAGTACTTTATTGCTTTTCTGTTATCCTTATAGTCAAATGTTCTGTGAATCTGAAAACTCTACTCCTTCATTGTTCTTTTGAACAGGCATGTCCAGACATCCTCCAGCTCCTGAGATCCCTACCTTTTATCCTCTGTCTCCAGGTGGTGTTGGACAGATTACCCCACCTCTTGGCTGGTAAGATCCTTCCTGCAACCTTCAGTCAGGCATTTGAACACAAGTTTTTCTTTCCATTCATGGAAATTAGCTTTATGAATGATAACACTTGCAGAGTTGAAGAAATTTCACATCAACAAGCAAGGTGCTAACTTTATTTCATTTCAATTTGAAAGATTGAAAAACATACAGACTTTGAAATGGATTGAATGCCTTTGCTAATATGTGTAGAAAATGACTATGTAGCATTTGCTTTGAAGCTTATAGGTTTATGGATTCAATTTGTGGCTTTGGGCACTTGCTATGCCTGTACAGAGTGCTCAGTGTGGTTTTTCTTGTCTAGTTTTTTATGAACAACTTATTTTTGAAACAAACTTAGACACATTGAACATCAGTCTTTGCTTATAAAATGAGCAGGTGAAGTAAATGACAAATAACTAGAAATTCAAAACTACAAAACCATCGTTTGAATGTTAATAAAGTAAGCACCAGTTTGAGTTCAGACAAGTGAAAAACTGATGTTTGGACTTTCTTTTTTCAGAATGCAAACACTTTCTGTTTTCTTGTTTATGTCTAAAAAAATTCTTACTGCTGTTTTCAAAAATTTTTAAATTATAAAGGTAAAGGAGAGGAAATATATTTTTGGAAGAAAGGCTTAGTGTAGCCTATTTTTATCATCTTACTATTAGCACACAGCTTCCCCCCACCCTTTCTTCATTTATCCTCTCCCCACTGCTCTCTCCACAGAAACACTGCGCCAGCTTTAGGAAATGGACCCTCTCCTTTCTTGATCTGGTCCTCTATCCCCAGGGCCCCCTATCCTTGCCCCAGTCTCCCTACCTTGACACCCTTATGTTCTCTTCTTTGGGAAGAAGGTGTCATCCTGCCATGGAAATTCCAGCTGTCTGTCTGTCTGTCTGTCCGTCCCTATTTAGCACTAAATCTCTCAGTCAATAACTGTTTAACTGATTATGCATACACCTTCAAACCTACATCAATTACTCTGTCTGAACTTACTACTTAGGGGCAATAATCCTGTGCTGAGTGGTAGCTGGAAATACAGATGGTGTAAATGAGAAATGTGAGATGTGGGAAAAAACAAGAGAGATGGAATTCTCACAGTGGAGAGGGAATGATTCCAATTAATTGATCTTTTATTTCTTGAGTGTAGCATGAGTATACGAAAGTGTAGGGAGAGTGTAATTGCTTTTAAAATATTTATTCATTTTTATATCAATTTCATTCCCTTCCTTCGTTCCTTCCCTGAAGTTCTCAAAACTCTGAAAGGAGTACTCCCCATTCTCACAGTTCCGTTACACTCCGTAAACATTTGTTACATGCCTGTTTTGTTCAGAGCATCAGTGGGGCTGGGAGAGAGAAAGGGGTGAAGGGTAATTCATGGGCTGGTTTGTTTTTTAAAGTTGAGGGTGGGAGCTCTTCAGGGTAAATGATGCTTTGATCAGGTGGAGGTTAAGAAGGGAAGCCATTGGATAACTGAAGAAATGCCGTGGTCTGTAATACCCCAACACAGTTCTTTTGAAGCCCTCCCTCTTCTCCCCTCATCAAACTCTTATTGCTGGTTGGTAACTCGTGTTTTGTCATTGATGGGTTCCTTTCTTCTGTGACCTCAGGCAAGGTCAGCCTGTATATCCCATCACGGGAGGATTCAGGCAACCCTACCCATCCTCACTGTCAGTCGACACTTCCATGTCCAGGTAGGTGGAGGCGGAAACTGGGCCCAGGACAAGTTGCTCTTCCTGCGCTTGCATTGTGTGCGCCTCTGCTTGCCTCTCGGTTGGCTAGGAGGGTGCATACCTCAGCCACGTGTCTGTCTGTGCAGTGTGCCTGGCTCCCACACTAGATGTCGCAGAGACTCCTGGGTAGGAGCCAAACGCTGCACCCCACGAGCACAGCCACACCCCTCAGGGAGATGGACTCGGCCACACCACACTGTGCGTCCCAAAGAATTTACTGCCTCCTGACTGTGGGATGTGAAATGTCCTGAAAGCAGACATTATAAGAAGAGCTTGTTTGATTCAAAATATTCCGGGAGTGGGGGAAGGGGGAAGGATAAAGACTGGTTTGGTCTGAGTTCTGTAATTTGCTTTCTTGGAGGAAAGTTGTAGCAGCTTAATGCGACAGTGTTTGAAAATGCCCAGGTAGTCTAGAGCCTTCCTGGACCAAGGCTGTCAGAAGAGAATGAATGGCGCTTATGAGCTGTCAGGCCATCCGGGGTGTGTGTCCTAGTGTGTGAATCAGGCCCTGTGTGGACATGTTAGTTCAAGCGAAGCTCTGTGAGATCTGCCATGCCACACTGCTCTGTGTAATGCTTCTGCTTCTGGAGAGGATGGCGTCTGTGCCCTGTGCTTGATGTACACACACACTTGTTGTGCACCATCTGTGTGTTCACTGTGGCTTGTCCAGGGGAGCTAGCCGTACTGGGCTGGAAGTCAAACTGTTGGGCTGCTAACTGGTCGTGAATCTTTACTTACATAGGTATGAACTTCGCAAGTTCTGGGGTGGATTTCAGCTTTTTAAAAAAATCATTATTCCAAGTTTGCTCAGCAACTTGGAAATCTAGCGTGTTGGGAGGGCATGAAATTAATACCTTTCCCCCCAAATATATTTTTACCCCTTTTAACATCGTAAGAACTCTGTGATGACAGGATTTTCTCCCATGCAAATAACCAGCATCATGTATCTTTGCAAACGATCCAAGTAGCAGAGCATCATTATTTAATCAAATATTTGTATTTTTCCCATGCCTCCTTAATTTTTAAAAATTTGTTTCTGATCCAAGTGGAGTGCCTTCTTTCCCTCCCAGATGAAGGAATTAATTGTGCTGGATGTGATAAAAGATCTGAGAACATTGTTCTTGTTGAATTAAATGTTTACTTTAAAGCAGTTTGAAAAGCAAAAATTTCGACAGGATGTTCAAATTTATCCAAAGCGTTTATTGAAAGTACTCTCTTTTATTTTTCTTGCATGGCAGTTACCCTCCTTTGGCTTGTGTGGTGGTGGATATTTTAAAAAAAAATTTTTTTTATGCTCTTTAGCATACTAGGGAGAAAAGCCTTTAGCATGTGTAGTTTTTACCTGGTGCAGAACTGTATCCTCCCCCTTAATTTTATTATCAATTTTCCATAAGGCTAGATCCCTCAAACATTACTTTCTGTGTAAAAGATTGTTTTCAATGATGTTGATGGCAACTTTATTAAATTGGGGCTTTAAAAAAACAAAACAAAAACCCTTCCAGTCCCTTGTTTTCTCATTGTCTCTTACTATCAATAAAGAAGCCAACAATATGAGAAGATTTATTTAATGTGGTGGTTTGCTTAGGAATGTACCCAGAGATATTTTAATGTGGTGTCTTTAGCTATTATTTAAAAATCATTTAAGGGGCGCCTGGGTGGCGCAGTCGGTTAAGCGTCCGACTTCAGCCAGGTCACGATCTCGCGGTCCGTGAGTTCGAGCCCCGCGTCAGGCTCTGGGCTGATGGCTCGGAGCCTGGAGCCTGTTTCCGATTCTGTGTCTCCCTCTCTCCCTGCCCCTCCCCCGTTCATGCTCTGTCGCTCTCTGTCCCAAAAATAAATAAAAAATGTTGAAAAAAAAAAATTAAAAAAAAAATCATTTAAAAAGCTAAATCCTAATAAAGTGTTATATTTCCAGCAATTACACTAAACTGGAATCCTTCTTTTAAAACTGCTTTGCAAGAAAAGTCACTCTTTTTTTTTTTTTTTTTTTTTTTTTTAATTCTAGGACCTAGAGCCCTTCCAGGAAAAATGTCAGATTCTATTAGTTTGAAAAAACAAAACAACAACAACAACAAAAAACCTGTTATATGAGGAATAAGTATAAATATTTTCCACCTGAATACAGAAAGAAATTAATTATTGGCCCACTCTAATTCGTAGTTAATACTGTGTATAAAGATGTGTTTTCACTCTCAGTCATTAGCAGTTAGTAGAATGTTTCAGGGTTCTGCCTCGTTTTGCTACAACAGCCACTAGTACATATGCTTTCTTTCCTTTCCTTCTTTTAGGTTTTCCCATCATATGATTCCTGGTCCTCCTGGTCCCCACACAACTGGCATCCCTCATCCAGCTATCGTAACGCCTCAGGTCAAACAGGAACATCCCCACACTGACAGTGACCTAATGCACGTGTGAGTACACATCTGATTTCACCTATGAATGCCTTAAGATACCGTGAGGATTTAAACACAATTTCTTCCTGCTACCGTTGAATATCTCCCCCTCTCTTTTAGTATGAAAATCAGTGTAGCTCTGCCTTGAAAGTTCTGCCCCTGAGGCGTTTAGGCAGCTTGATTCTCACTGTGCTGATTTTAAGATTGGAAAGGAGCACAGACCCCAGAAGATCAAGGGAATCTCACCAAAACAGAGTAATCTTCAGAGTGTGGGCATTGAATAATCTTGAGCTGCTAAAGCTACTACCAGGTTTTAAATTGGGTTCTGATTGTTGGGGAGCACCTGATGGTACCAGAGGGAAGTAGACCGGAAAGTTCCATGTATTTCCTTCTGGACACACACTTCACCCTGCTTGAGGCTTCGAAAGCACAGAATTGAAGGGAAAGGGACAACCAAGCCTAGGATCCCCCAGTCTGGCCAGGGTTTGTCCCAGGCTGCTAGAGCAGGACTAAATTCCCTGAAGAGATTAGTGAATGAGTTTCTTAATCTAGGATTTGTAGACTAGGATGGGAGGTTGGGGTGGCAGGGTGCATATGATAGTCCATAAAACCCCTGCACATGTAGGCAAAGCCAACACGCATTTGTTTGGGGGAGTGAGTCTAGAGTTTCATTAGCTTCTCAAAGGGGCCCTTGACCCAAAAAAGTTAAGAACCTCAATTCTGAAAGAGGAATAACTACCCATACTATGTGTTCAGCTTTTCCTGAGATAACCAAGGAGCTCAGCCTCAGGGTCCTAGATGGAGCATCTTCACAAACCCTTTTACATTTTGTGTCAAACACTTCCATAACTATAGGTAAACTTTCTCAAACCAAAGGATCCTTACTCCCAATGAGTTGTTCTTCTAAGTGAATGCTGTTCTGACAACCCTTCTAGAGGGTTATCCCTGGCCTGACTTTGACTGGTGACATGAACAGGTGCTCTGCTTCTCTCCTCCCATCTCTTCCTTCCTCTGTCCCTCCCCGCCCCCTGCCCCCACACCATCCCAACCACCTTTTAGGAAGCCTCAGCATGAACAGAGAAAGGAACAGGAGCCAAAAAGACCTCACATTAAGAAGCCTCTGAACGCTTTTATGTTATACATGAAAGAAATGAGAGCGAATGTTGTAGCTGAGTGTACTCTAAAAGAAAGTGCAGCTATCAACCAGATTCTGGGCAGAAGGGTAAGTAGTCTGGGGGTGAGCGGATATGTAAATTTTTATGGTGACCTTGGAACTGTTTCCTTAAAGGTAGTCATAGAATGTATTTATATAATCACCAGCCACTTTGGTAAGTAACAGAGAGAACAAGATAGGCTAATAATCTTTAGGAGAATTAAATGATAGAGTGCATTGTAAACAACTTAGATTGTACCTAGCACATAGAAAACCTCCCGTAAATTTTAACCATTCCCCCTGTTATCATTTATTGGGTGTCTTTCATGTACCAGGTACTCTGGTAGGCATTAGATAATAATTGCTGGATAAAATAGATATGGTCTTTATCTTCATGAAGCTTAAAGGTTTGTGACAGGATGCAGATGTTAGATAATTGCCCAGTGGTTAATTAAAATTGTGATAAATACTGTGAACGTAAAGAGTAAGACTATGAGAAAGAGTAACAGGGAGCTAGGGAAGGGCCCCTCTAAGAAAATAGTATTCAAACTGAGACCTGAATGAGGAGTAGAAGTTAACCAAGTGATTAGTGGGGAGAGATGGACGGACCCTCCCCAGGTGCAGTGACAGGTGTGTGAACAACCGTCTGAAGCAAGAAAGCACTTAGCCCACATAGGAAGCTATAGAAAGGCCATGTAGTACCAGCCAAGCTTCTGGAAGAACCCTGGCAAATGCAAGTGGCCACTCCTTCCAAGACAGAAGTGGATCTGTTCTACTCAGAAGCTTTTAACTGGAAGAATTTATATGGGCCAGAGAAATCTTTATTCTAGAAAAATTGCTCTCTGGTTCTTAAAGTGTATATGTGCATGATTTCTGGATTGTCCCTTTTCTTTTCGTTCCTTCTTTTACCCATGCCAAGATATCTTTCTGATCACCTGTATACCAGGAAGTAGGCTACAACTAGGACGGACACTTTCTCCATCCACCGGGCCCATAGGCTAGTAAATCTTTCCAGGTGCTTTTCTCAGGATTGAAATGGTTTTAAAACGTTAGGTATCTGACGAATGGTGGGAAAATTATAATTTTAGAAATGCTTCATTTTAATTTGTTGATGCTCTTCATATATGTGTGATAGCTACTTAAATCACGACCTCGTGTATTTGTTTTTTGCAGCCTCTCAAGGAATTCATGATTTGTAAATGAACATTTAGGCAAAGAAGGTCTGACAGCCTTTGTGAAACTTAGAGGATGGTGTTTTAGCTGTTGTTGTGGATAATTTTTACCATGTTTGATACAAACCTAATAAGCTTCAACATTTGTAACGTAAGACATTCAGGAGGTTTCCAGGCCATGTGAACAGATGGAGGGAAGCCAGCTTACTTGCATTATTGATTCCTGTTGGATAGAATAAAAATGCAGTTACTTCCAATCTGCAGGACACCTGGGTTTCAGGGGGTAGGGTGTGGTGGCAGATTATAGCTCTCTTGGTGCCCTGTGTATAATACTGTCCCTCCCTGTGGATTCTTAAACACTTAATAACAATAATTACAATGATTTCCCAAGCCAGAGCATAGCAGATAAATGATTCCCATCATCTTTGAGGAACCTCACCTTAAAAGCTTAAAGGCTGATGACCATTCCCCTGACCCTTTAAAAGAAGAAACCGGAGGGAAAGAAGAGTTGATGTGCTTCTTTCAGTTTGAATAAAACTCTCAGCTTTTTTTCTTTTTTGAGTTAAAGGTCCCCTGGCCCTCCAGTGGGAATTATTTTCCTGCTCAAGAGAGCAAGTAAGGATATTATACGGAGGTTTGCTTCCTATTTTTAATGCACGTTTCCAACAATTGCTACTTTCTCAGCTCCCTTAACGATCCCCAGATCAGAGCGTGTGTCCTAAAGGATGGTTCTCATTTGGGGTCTCTCTCTGTCTTTGATTTGGACACCTGTTTCTATTTATAGGTCTCTGAGATCTTTGATTAAGATCAGGTTTTCTGTCCTCTCATCACTTCCCTCTGGCAGGGTAGTCCTTGCTGTTTCTTTAAAGTTCCTGGCTTTAAAATCATGTGTTTTACACTGAGATAATTAGAATTCTTAAAAGTGGAACTTAAATCCATCCTAGAACATTTTATCTTTTGATTCTTATTCATCATCAACATATCTCAAAAAAGAAATGTTCAGTCATTTGAATTAAGGTTTTCCTTTTCATGTTATAAATAATAATAGTACAAATCTTAATTTAAAATAAGCCTTTTCAGACCTTCCAGGGTGTTAAAGGAAGTCCATTTATTGCAAATTTATTGTCAGAACTTTTTTTTATGTTGGAACTATAAACTTTTTTTTCCAAGTTAAATGAGTATTTTCCCAACAACATCTTGAGAATGAAATTCGGTTTTTTAAAAGATTAACTCAAATTTTCAGTAAGCAAAACATAGAAAGGTATTTTTATAGCTCATTGTGTTGCAGAAATTCCTATAAAGAAAGACTGTCTTTCTAGTTTGTACTAGATTTTTTTGTTTTCGTTTACATTAATAAGCCTTAACATCATTGCTTTACCTACCATTTTACTCTGGTAAATGGTCTCTTATATGTGGGTAGATTTTATGCATTAGAAATATCAGGGAACTAAAAACAATTGGAAATTCAAGTATATAGTTTGTGGCCTGCTTTTTCTCCTTGCATTTTGCTCGGTTTTGTCAACCTGTGTCCTGTTTTGGCTGAAAAATAACTGGTTGATTTCATGGAAGACCCAACCTCCATACGTATTTTGAGAGAGAAGTTTTATAAAACTTATTCCAGGTTTTCTCAGCAAGTTATAAAGCTGCCATAAACTATGTGAAATTATATTGATATATATTACATTGGTATAAGAGCACTCTGACTTGTCAAATGAATAAACACATTTATAAAAAGTATGCTTTTACTTTTTTTTTTTCCCTTTTTGTCTCCCTGTTTGTTCCTTTTTGGTTAACATTTTGGTTAACATTTGGCCAATCATATTTAGCACCAGAACTGTGTAGATATTGATGGTTAGTCTTTTCTCAAAAACAAACAAACAGTCAAGGCTGATCTTTTCCACTGTGTCCAGTTTGGTTTCCCTTCCTGTGTAAGTCTCTAGCACTGGGTCAGTGTTCCAGACTTGGGAAAGCCAGCAGTTGGTAGAAGCCTGGTTCAAACTCACACTATTGCCCCAGACATGCCTCCTTTTTCGGCTTCATTTTGCTAATTGTGCTTACTCTGCTAGTACAAAGAACTGTGTCTCACGTAGCTTTTTTCAGGCTGTTTTTTTTTCTTGCCACCTCCCCAGTGCCTGTCCCACCACCACCCCCCATCATTTTTTAAAAGAAAAACATACTACCTGATTTGCCTTCAAGCTGGACCAAGTCCTGCTGTGAGTCATGCTTCTTAGCTACTTGATACTCGGCACCTCTAAAGCAATTAAAAAATAAGCCGTCTGGCTTATCCAACGCAGAGGCCCAGGCACAGAGGCACTGGTTCCAGAGGAGCCAGAATCCCCTGCCCTGCCCCTGGGCACTGCCTGTGCCCGAGGCTGGAGTGGGAGGTGGACGGGATGTGGCAGAAGGTGCTTGAAGTGTTCTTGAGATTGGGTTCCTGGTCTTTTAGGAAGTGGGAGCAGCAGGTGTTTGTTTCTTGAGGAACGCTGCCTAGCCTTATCGCAGGAGCCGGGTCCAAACTGAGGAGGACTTAGTCTCTTCCAGGAGAACTCTTTCTCTCTCATCGCCTCTCTCCCTCACTCCTCCATTCTTTCCCCAGTTTAGCCACACCTTTCTTTTCTCTTACTTACTTTTTAAAACTATGACAGGGAAATTAAAATCAATAGGCAGGGCAGCCATGAATGAGAACGAATCTCCTACCACCCTAGAGCTGGGGGTGAGCAGGAGTGGGGAGGCGGGAGCTAACCCAGAGCGTGGGCGTGTGTGGTGTGGGTCAGGTCTGTTCTCCCGTGCCTCCGTTCCATCCCCTCTGGCCAGTTGGTCCCTCCAGTGCCCAGCTCTTCCTCCCACTGGTAAATCCTGGCATTGAAGAAGTGGGGAAAATACTTGAAAACTGCCTGCCAGGGGACCTGGAGCAAGTTGTGTGCAAACATAAGCCACTTAAGTTCCCAAACGGATGCCTTGCCTACATAAGCTGTTTTGCTGTGATACATAATTATGGCAATTATTAAAAGGGACATGGAAAGTTTGCAGGGTATCAGCCTTACGTTCTTTAAATTAGATACTACAGGGTCAGATTCTAGATGGCAGAATAACCCTGGACAATGCTCCTTGCTTCCCATCAGAAGGAAGCTAAAACCATAGCCGTAAGGAGTACACGTGCAGTTGTACGGGGTTGTCCGTGTGCTCCCTCTAGACAGTGGGATTTCTACAAGTATGAGGAGAGGGTGAGGGGAATCAGACAGACTGACTTGAGGTCTTGCTTTGTAGACTGGATCATAGGATGGAGGTTTCAGACTCTTCATATGACAGAGTGGGAAGTGTCCGTGTGAGGTGATGATGCATCTGGGTGGAAAAGACATCTGGAACTTATCACATTTTGCATAAATACATGGTACTCAGTCTCAAATATCAGAATATGGTACAAACTATGAGAAAGGGCTGAGTTGGGTGTTGAGGTCACCAGTGAAAGTTCTCTCCAATTTATATTGGAAAAGAGAAAGGGTGAGTGACAGATCATTTTACTTCGGATTCTTTAATTGCCTTTGATGTGTTTCATGTGATACTGGAGAACAGGATAGAGAGAGCAAAGTTTGAGTTTCACTCTCGCCACCAGACTCCCAAGTGGATTTCTGCCGCTCTTGCTCTTCTGCCATTTAAAAATAAATCAGAGTCTAAGTGCTTATTATCTTCATTCTTGAATGTTTGAAACATGAAATATATAATATTGTTGCTATTTTACTTTCATTTAATTTTTTTTTCCCTTCTTCTTTTTGTTTCAGTGGCATGCCCTCTCCCGTGAAGAGCAGGCTAAATATTATGAATTAGCACGGAAGGAAAGACAGCTACATATGCAGCTCTATCCAGGCTGGTCTGCAAGAGACAATTATGTAAGCTCCTTCTTCATCCTACCAACAGCTCTCTCCTCTCACCCATTCTTTCTTTCGGCAACTTTTGTGAGGGAAATGTGTTTCAGAGTACAGTAGCCCCCCCATCCCCCCTTACCCACAGGGATACGTTTCAAGACTCCCAGTGGATGCCCGAAACCATGGATAGTACTGAACCCTGTAGATAGTTTTTTTTCTGTGCATACACACCTATGATAATGTTTGTAAATTAGGCACAGTGAGCGATTAGCAAAAAATCTTCTTGTACCACACTCACCCTCCTTGTGATGATGTGAGATGACAACATGCCTGTGTGATGGGATGAAGCGAGGTGACTGACTTAGGCTGTGATGTTGGGCTACTGTTGACCCTCTGACGCTATGTCTGGAGGAAGACTGTCTGCTTCCAGACCCTGGTTGACCGGGGCCACTGAAACCATGCAAAGCAAAATTACAGGCAGGCGGGGACTACTGTACATGTATTGCTGGTACTATTTCCTATTTTTGGAAGTTAGTGAACTTTATAATAAAGATTTCCTGGATATATTTGCAAGCTTTGAGCGATCATGATTTTTTTTCTTTGGTTATATAGTATATTTTTTTTAGGTAAAACTTTAATCCAAGAAAACCTTCCCATTAAATGTTGAAAAAGATTTTTTTAAAAAGCACATAATCTCCTCGTGTAAAGGCAACATTAGTAATGACTAGTTACGGTATCTTCCAGGTATTTTTTCTGCGTATATGTTTTTTTTTTTTTTACTTGGATATAAGTATGTGTGGGTATAACATACACTTTTGTGTCATGCTTGCTCTTATATATAATAAGCATTTTTCTGTTATGGCATAGTGTTTCTACATATTGATTTTAATGGCTATATAGTATTTTGAGTGAATGTCACAATTAACGATTTTTTCCTGTTTTTTAGACATTTAGGTTGCTTTTTTTTTTTTTTTTGGTGATTGGAAATAATCCTACAATGAAGGTATCCATGCATAACAGTTTTTTTTTTTCTGTGTTTAGGGCTGCTATTTCTGTAGGATAGATTCACAGTAGTGCAATTGTTGAGTTAACATATTTTAAAGGCTCTTTGACACTTATTGTCAAATTTCTTTTCAAAAGGATATCATTTTACAGTTCTTAAAAAGAATATATTCAAGTGACTGTTTTGCCACAGGCTAATCAAAACTGGATTAAAAAAAGTTTGAGGAGGATGTGTGCCTGGGTGGCTCAGTCGGTTAAGTGTCTGACTTCAGCTCAGGTCATTATCTCACGGTTCACGGGTTCAAGCCCTGCGTTGGTCTCTGTGCTGACAGCTCAGAGCCTGGAGTCTGTTTCAGGTTCTGTGTCTCCCTCTCTCTCTGCCCCTCCCCTGCTCATGCTCACTCTCTCTCTCTCTTTCTCTCTCGCTGTCTCAAAAATAAAATTAAAAAAATTTTTTGTTTCACTTTAACATACCTTGATATCTATTATGTATTTTATTCAGATGGAAAATAGGTATTATATTTTTTTAAGTTGTACTAATTGGCCAAAAATACCCCATTTATAGGGCCTGTTATTTTATTACTTTAGAATTTGAACAATTTACTAACGTGGTCTTGATATAGCAAAGACTATTACTGAGAAAGTGTATTATAAATTATATATTTCAGTTTTATATTTTATGGAAGGGAACAGTTTTGATTATTTAAGCTCCTAATTTAAAATTTTATAGCTCACTTTCGTGCTCCATGTGAGCCTGGCATTAGAAAAGCCAGCCAGGGGGCGCCTGGGTGGCTCAATCGGTTAAGCGTCTGACTTTGGTTCAGGTCATGATCTCATCATTCATGAGTTTGAGCCCCATATTGGGCTCTGTGCTGACAGCTCAGAGCCTGGAGCCTGCTTTGGATTCTGTGTCTCCCTTTCTCTCTGTCTCTGTCCCTCCCCGGCTTGTGCTTTATCCTCTCTCTCAAAAATAAACAAACATTAAAAAAAAATTTTTTTTAAAAAAAGAAAAGCCAGCTAGGACAGTTTTAATATTCGGTCTAGGAATTGTCCCTTCTAAAAAGAGTGAAGGTGAAGCCGTTAATCGATATCTAATTTAACGTGTGACCCTTGGGGGCGATGGTCCTGTTGGCTGCATGTCTGAGGTCATACGTCCCATAAAATGGGACACCAAGACTTAGGGAACACATTTATTTCCTGCAACGTGCTCTGAAAAAAGTCACTGCTGGTGGGGATGTGGAGCTTGAACGGTGGCTGCGACCATGACGAAGAAAGGAGGGGCCATGCTCTTTGTTACTTGGAAACAGCAGCTCTTCGGACCCTTGTGAGCTGCAGTCTGGTCGTTGTACTAACTGCCGTGTGCCTATTGTCCAGAACTGTCTTAAGTGTCTTCTGTGACGTTTTCTAATCCTCATAATAATTGAGGGGGATAAACAGTGTTATTGCACTTCATAGATGAGGGAAATTGAGGGGTCGGACAGGTTAAGTCATTGGTCCAGGGCCAGGTAGTGGCTAAGCTGCTGGTTATACCCAGCCCTCCCGGACTGTCAGAATCTGTGCAGTTTGCCTTCTGTGCAGCAGACTGGCACGGTCTTTCCGGGGCCTTAAGAAGACTGCTTTAGGGCAAGAGTTCTCTCCCCTGAACCGTACTTCTGTTTTCGGGGCAGTAATTAGCATCTTTCTGGACAGATGTGACCCACGGAGGAGCTGTGCTGTGGATTTGTATACATTTAGCACTGCTTGTTGAATGTCTTTGAGTGAAGTTTCTGTTTCTGACCCTTAGGTAAAGGATAAAGCTTTAAAAAGAGATGAACACATACATACTCTGTCCCTCTCGCTCTCTCTCCTTTTGTCCATATGGAGAGATGAGAAGAAAGTAGTGTTGAAGAAATCCAGTATATTGTGAATTTACCTTTAAAGATTTTCTCCTGCAGAATTTTTAAAGGAAATTGTTTCACATAACTTGATTGTGGGATCCCCCGGAATGAAGGGAAAACCCAGCTTTGTTACATCATTTTTTATAACAATAAAAATAAGCCTATTAATTACTAAGGCAAACAGAAGTCAATCAAATGATAGCACTTTAGCTAATTATTCTTAAAATAACAACATAGAAATGGAGTCTAAACAAGATACATGTCTTGTATCGTAGCAGTTAGTGTCAGAAGGCCATCCTTATCCTTACTGAGATCACATTAAATATTATGTCTCAACTATTTAATATTAAAATGCTCTATTCTACAGCATCATAGATTTTATAACTGAAGTCTTCATAAATCAGCAGTGCACATATTTTCTTAGGTGAGCTCAGTCAGATATTTGTATTATTAGAGCTTTTAAATGTAATGCTTCATAATCCCAGTATTAACTATAATTAAATATTTTAATGAAAAATATTTTTATATTTACCGCACACAAATGAGTTTTTTTGTGTAAGTTGACATGAGTACATCCAAACTACTCCGGTCTTTTTGTCTACCATAAAATGTTGGTTCTCTCATAACACTGGTTTATACCTAGACTACAGTAGAGGCTATTTCACAAAGCATTGGCAGTCCTCCACCTCAGGCCACAGTCACACATGCTGGACATACACAGGGCTGCAGAGGAGGCTGACACACTCAGGTTGTGATCTGGAGCCAGGGGCTGTCTGGAGGGGGGCTCAGGGACACAGCCAGTTGTGGCATTGGGAGGAGGTGAGGTCTGCCGGAGGGGGGAGGGGAGGGGCGGATGGGACAGGGAGGTGGGGTGGAGCCGAGAAGCTTCCTGGAAGAGCTGGCACTTGAGATGATGTTAAAGGGCAAACGGGAGCTAGGAGGAGAAAGGGAGGAGGAAGTTCCTGACACATGAAGCAACATCATAGCATCTTCTGAAAACCATAGTAACGCCATTTGAAATGAAGACCGGGGAAGCCTGGGAGAAGCATACTCTCCCTCTGTCTGCTCCCCTTCTCCCAGAGTACTTTAATAATAATGTTAACAAGAACTCCATTATTTCCGATATGCCATTTTCCAGGGTCGCTAATCTCTGCTCTTTGTGAGGACAGTGTGAGTCAGCCTTACTAAGCTCTAAAGCCTCAGTGGTCAAGGTCATGTGACACGAAGAAAAATTATCCTGAGATGCATAAAAATATAGACACATAGTATGTTCAGTGTAATCTTAGAGTTTTATGTTTTGTTCCATGTTCATGTGATTATTACAGCAGCCGTAAGATAGAGATATTGGATGAGATATGTGTTCTGTTAAAGTTACTTGAAAGTACTATCCTAATCCAGGTTGGCCATTTACTGTTCACGTAAATCAAACAGATACTGTGTCTCTGCCCTACCTATTACAATGATGTTTTAGGGGAAATCACGAAGAAAAACAAGAGTAGACCAGTATAAATGGAACTTAAAATTGTAAATCTGTGAAGGTGATTTTGCAAATGTATTTAAGATTGCACGTTTTCGTGTCTGTTTTAGGAAACAAGGTCCTTGATTGCCAGAAATTCTGCCTTTGAAATTACCTTCCATTTTCTCAGGTTCTATTTTACCTTGCTGCTGCTATCCTTGATCATGTCATGCCTGTGCCGTGGGGACAAGAGGTCCTCAGCTAATATCATGTACTTTTAATTACATGGTAGAATTCACCGTAAGGAAGACTGATCATGAACACTGCCGGAAGTGGGTTCCCAGCGTGGTGGTTAGTGATAGGATGCCTCCTTAAGTGGGCTTTCTCTGAACGGGTATCTGGTGCCACGGCCCTAGGACCTCCTCAGCCTGGCTTGGCTTTGGGAAACCACTTCCACTGTCAGTACTGATACTCAATAAGAAGCTGTAGGGACAAAGGTCACAAAGAGGTAACAATTTGTTTTCTCTCGTTCTCTCGGTCTGTGTGTCTAGGTGTAGATGGGAAAGGGAGAGAGTGAGGCACCCTTCTTGGTTGACTTCTTGCCTTTTGTATGTTTGTATCCCGTTCGTCCATGTGTTCATAGTCCAGTGTGTAACATGACCATGTGCCTGGCTTCTTCCAGGGTAAGAAAAAGAAGAGGAAGAGAGAGAAACTCCAGGAGTCGACATCAGGTAGGCACCATGTGACTTTCTAGTCAATTCTCTGCTTCAGACAAATACCTTTGAAAGTAGTCGGCATCTTCGACACACTGCTTTTGTTCTGCAGCTGTAACCTCTGATGTTTTAAACTCTGCTTTCCTTCCTGAAATGCTTTAAAGATGTTTAAAAGACCTTTCTTTTCAATGTGAGTGCGTGAAGGTACGTCTACACATTCCTTCCCCAAACCCTGTCACCTGGAATCCTGTTGGTGTTTTGTCTTGTTTTGGCTTTCATTGTCTGTACCCTCCGTAGCACTTCTGCTGTGTTTCCATTTGCACAACTCCTTGCAATAACAGTTTTTTATCCTGATTTTATAATATGCTACCTTTTCTGTGGTTTGGGTTTTCTGAAAGTAGAAAACATGATGACAGCAGGGTTTATCTTTCCCGGACATTCATTCAAGGCATCAGTGAGTGAGGTCCTATTTATTTCCCCTTTTTTCTTTCATTAAAAGTAAGGCCACTACTTGTACTGCACAAATGAAAATGGCTGGTATAAGAACCATAGAAAGTAAAGCAAACGAGCCCACCTGATGTTGTAGCTACTACGTATTTGGAATGTACAAAAACCTCTTCAGTAAAAATTTGTTAAAGACACAATTTTCTGCAGGTACAGGTCCCAGAATGACAGCTGCCTACATCTGAAACATGGTAAGAACGACTCTCTGGTCCTACTGCTGACGTTAGTTATAAACAGAGGCACTTGCTTGTGAATCTCCTTGCTCATACTGATGCATTCAACTCTGCTCCTTTAAAGAGGAAACCCCACCAAAATCAAATTAGCGCTTAAAAAAATCTGATGGTTTTTATACCGGCTATGTTTTTGCAATATGGTATGCATTTCTCTCTTTTTTTCTTCCCCTTCTGCCCCTCTAATCTTTCTTCCCCTTCCCCTAACTCTTCACCATTCCGCACTGACCACCAGTGGCAAATCTGCCTGCTCTAAGAAACAAACCACAGAACCAGCAAGCAAAACGCCCTCTTACTCTGAAAAGCCCTGGGTGGCACGTGAGGCACCCAGACCTGTTCTGGCACAGGACCTGGAAGGTTTTGCTCCGTAGAGACTTCTCAGTTGAGATGATATACAGATACTTAAAAGTAATATATCTGTTTTTAGTGAGAAGGAGGGACTTTATGTATTTCTTTTTTTCCCTGTTATTTAAAAATCTGGGTGGGGACTTGATTAACTCTATTCTGCTATCAGGCTCTTTTCTCTGTTGGTAACCATTGCTAGATCCTGGTCAAGTATTTATAGGTAATGTTTAGTTGTCGATTTGTTTTTGTTTTTGTCTTTTTATTGTAGTGACCATACTTTTGATCGATTGAGCCACCAGCCCTGGTGGGAACCTGGCTTTGTAAACTGACCTTAAAATTTAGCTGACCTTTGAATTCATAGCCCATTGACCTCTTTCCCAGTGACAGCTCTTCCCAGAGGAGCTACGTTTGATTCTGCTCCCTCTCCAGCAGCCCACACCCAGGTCCTACAGATATTTTTGGCCTGTGTTGAATCTTCCCTCTTAACTCATCATGGCTGCAGTCCTTGCTGAGGTTCTCAAGCCTGCCGTCTGGATTATTAGAATAGCCTTTGCAGAAATCTTCCCACCTCCAGGCTTCTTTTCTGCCAGTTGATCTTCCGTGTTGCTCCCGGGGGGGTTTTGCCAAAACACGAATTGATTGTGTCACTTCCCAACTTAAAAAATGGTCTGTGCTTTTTGTTTGACAAAGTGCAAACCACTCAGCGTGGATCTATTTACTCTGCCCCGTCCTGGGTTTTCCCTTCGGTCCCTCTTGCTCATCTGCAACCTAGCCCTTATGAGTCCTGTGCTCAGTTCAAACGAGATTATTAGCAGTTCCCCACATACACTGCGGGCACTGCACATGCTGTCCCTGTGCTTGGAAAGCCTGTTTTCCCCTGCCACGCAAGGGATACATGTGCAGTGTTTCTCACGAGAGAGCGTTAGCATGCAGAGATTTGGTTCTTGGCTAGAACCAGATGACCCCCTCCTTCATCTTGTAGAACTTAGCTTTGGTGCTGAAATTTCAGTGGACTTTTCCAAAGAAAGTTATAGACATTTTGATGCCAAATAGAAATTTTCAGTCAGCTGTTTGCCGGGGCAATCTACTTCAGCTTTTCAGTCTTTCTTTTCAACTGTACAACGGGAGTAGCACCTAGGGCCTGTGGTTGTTTATCATATATGCCTTCCTTCTTCCCTCTACCCCTCACTGAGACCTACCTCAGTTGCCCTCTCCTCTGTGAAACTTTCATGATCTTTTTTCAGATTCCCCAGGTTCTTCCAATGCCATCATTATAGTTTAATGATATCAAAATGCTTCTAAATACTGAGTGGCAGCCTTTTCCCTGATTGAAAAGAGGATCTGCCCTTCATATAGATGACCAACCAAGGGACCCAAAAACCAGTATCACAGACGATGTCCATGTTTACTTCCACTTAATGGCTGTTCATGGAGGAACCTCTTCTGAGCTGGCCTCCCGGCTTGGTCATTAAGAGCACAGAGAGGACAGTCGCAGGCCCTGTGTCGTAGTAAAGGTATTCTGGTTGCAAGCACATACACATGCTTTTGTACTTTATTTTTGCATTCTTTTTTTTTTCTTTTTAAAGAACGTTGTCCTTTTAATCACTAACCCTTAGGGTATGGACAGCAGCCTTTCTATGCTCTGCTTCTAAATGGAAAAACCCTCACAAGTGCAGTGTGCTGAGGACTGACATTCATTGATTCACTCCATCTTCTGTTTGCACCAAAATCTTTAATGCCATTTCTGTTAAAAATCATGCAAAAAATATGCTTCTATACTTCATAGTTTGGTTTTGTGTCCTTAATGATTAACATGGTATATAGTATTTTAGACTAGATTAGGTGGAGTATATTTGAGTCCTACAATTTATCTCACACATCCTTTTTTAATGCCATAGCTATCATTGTGCTTTCCGGTCACTTCCGTATTTTTTCTAAAAGTTAAAGTGTCCTTTCAACTCTAGCCCAGAAAAAAAAAGCAAAGTGCCCCCTACCCCTTCCACCCCCTCCCCAACCCCACTTCTCAGCAGCTGCTGCAGTTGGTGGTTTCCTTCACTTAATCAGAGTCCGCAGTGTTTCTCTTGTTGCTGGGCCAGTCCCACAGCCTTTGAAGTCACTGTCCTCCACACTGTCCTCCTTCTGAAGGCAGCACTGGCAGTCATTTGATAAGAATTGTAGAGCAGAGAGGAGCTCTGATTTGCATTCATAAAGATTTCAGGAAATCAGGAATGGTAGTATCCGTGCTGTCCACTCTTCCCCTTTGTTTTGGGAATTCAGAAACTCCTGTAAGGGTAGTAGTTGACTTGTTTAGTCAACGTTGAGCACTTACTGAGCCCCTAACTAATGCCAGATAGTGTCCTGTGACCTGAAAGTAGTGTTGAGTGAGGCAGAGAAAGTCCCTGCTTTTGTAGTGCTCACATTGCTGAGGGTGGTTATTAAAAAGTAAACAGAAAAATAGGAGTGCAGTAATAAAAATAAAACCGGGACTGACTTGGGCGGGGTTCTGCTTTGGGTGTGATGCTCACGAAGGCCCTTCTGAGAAGGTGATACCGATAACGACCTGCTATCCTTGAAAACCAGAGCAGTGGCTGAGAAACGACCCGGGGAACTGAGCATTGTGCTGTGGAAAGCACTTAGACTGAGAACGAGGCCACCCAGGCTCTGAGAGAAGCCCCTTCCTGAACTGTGTGGCCTGGGGCAGGTCCTTTAAAGCCAGTAGACCTCCGGTTCCCCACTCCAGTGAAAGTGCTGGGTCCTTAGGCCTCTGAGACACCCTGTGTCCGTGGCCCTACTTCCTGGCATGCTTTGCTCTTCTGTGGTCTGCACTGCCTCCCAGTGTTGCTGAAGAGACTCAAGTCTCCTTTATGTTTACAGGTTTGTAGTCCCCGTTCTGGGAGTCGTTCCACAGAACTTACTAAAGCACCTGTACGGTCTTGAAAATGACATGTAGACAGCGTGGCCATTTTTCAGTTCCGGTGTAGATCATCTCCAGCCTCCCCTTCTCTACCCAACATGACCGCCTCTGGTTAGGGAATCTGGTTCTCCACTGGTGTGAGCCCCTTGTTGGCCAGACTGCATCCACACTAGTGCTGGCTTCACCTTAGAAACAAGCCAGTGACAGATAAACTGTTTGATTAGAGCTGATCCTGCCAACGACGGGGCGTGAAATCTCGGGCAACTGGTTTCGGTTTGGAGGGAAGTTGCTGAGTATTAACTAAATCCCTCCTGATCTCCTCTCCAGTGAGGTGGAGCTAATGGAACCCAGCACCCAGGAGGGGAAGATATCGTGACTCCAATGTGAAGGTGTATTTTGAGAGGGTTTATTTCTCTTAGGTACACAGTGGAACTTAACCCTCTCTTGGCCTCCTAAAAGAAAAGTCCTGTTAAATTAGATCTTTGAGCTCAGATGACCATGCATGGAGCACAAAGGTGAGAGAACTCTCTTGCCTCTGAACTAGCATAGGACAACGAACTGTAGGGAAAATATCCCCACTTAATAAGGAAAATCTTTCCTCAGGGAACAAAAAAGCCCTCTGAAAATTTGTATTTCTGCCCCTTGAAAGATAGACGTTTCATTTACTGCTTTCATGTTTTTGGTGCGAAATACCATTGCAGCTGTCTCCTGCAGCCCAACATAACTGGCCTTTTAACAGTTCCCCATATACCAGTTGTGTCCCCATCTTCCCGTGTGTTTCCACTTGCACGCTTTATACACGTATTCACTCTGGTGAAATCAGTTGAAACGAATGAGCATTGACTGGTCTCAACACTTTGCAGTGACTTTTAGGATAATTAGAAACGGGCTGCACGAAAGACTTTCTTTCAGGGTAGAGGTGATTCCCAAGCTGTGTGGTCTTCCAAAAAAGCCAAATTCATCCTGAGCTTTTAAGATGAACTTGTCACTTGTAGGAATGCTGGAAGTCCAGGGCCTCGGGGAATGAGCCTGCACACGTTCTGCTGTGTCCAGCTCTAGGCCACTGTTGTAAATGCCAGTCATTTCTTCATTCGTTCTGCAAACACCCAGCGAGGACCACTGCAAGTCAGAAACGGCACTAAGCAGTGGGGCACTTGCCAAATGGACTCTGTCCCCTCCTGGAGGGGCTTTTAGTTTCAGAAGATAAAGACATAAAAATAGATAGGAATTATAAAGTAATACATTCTGTGCTATGAAGGAGATGGATACATTATGTTAAAATAAGAACAAGAAGTATCTACATCGGAGTGAGATCAAGGAAGCCTTTCGGAGTAAGTAACCCTTGAGCTGTGTAGCCATGAGGGGAATTGATAGAACAGTGATCAAGTTGCTGGGAATTTCCAGTGTTTGGGTCCAAGTTTATTTGGAATATGTAACATCTCAAGAGTTTGTTAGAAGTCAGAGATTGTCATCAAATACTGAACTTCCCTTCCTTCCTTACTTAATCAAGATTCGTGGGAGTTACAGAAGAATTAAAATTTTTGAAAAGCTGGAGAGAATTATCACTCCAAGTTTACTAATGTAAAAACATACCTTTACAAATTGGCTTATTAATATTTACTTTAACAAATGAAAAAATCCCATTATCTTAAAATTACATAGATTGAAAAGATTTTTATGATATCTCAGCATACTCCTTTTGACTATATAACATCAAAGAGCTAGTTTAAAAGAACAAACTATCTTTAAAACAACACCTTTTTAAACACAGAGAGATACACACATATACCCACATACAGACATACTCACAAAAACTTAAGGTTTTGGATATTGGTGTAATCTCTACCTTGTATACTTGCTAACCTGAGATTAAAATGTGTTTTTTACTTGAGGCTTTGTTTCCCTGGGGCCAAGAGGTGTGTGGGAGAGGTAATTTCTAGTACAGTATAGAATGCAGTAGTTAATTGCACAGTGCTTAGCTTTACATCTCTAGCTTTCCATTTGAGGGTGATGCTCGGGAGCCTGATGGGCTGTTTATTAACTAAGGGCTGGGCGCCCGGGGCCCTGGTGCTCACGCAGCCTCCTGACAGCGCTGCAGCATGGGGCTGGAAACACTTCCGGGACCGGCCGTGGGACTGAGGGTCTTTGCGAAGCCGTGCCCTCTTGGAGTCAGGGAGCCATCTGTGCCCAGGGGTCTCACGGACAACGGTGTTTTGTACAGGCTTTGATGCCCACCCTGCGAGCTTGCCACTGGTGCCTCATCTTCGCTCTGAGTTCTGTGCCTTGAGAGCAGATGGAGTCATTAGGTATCAGCAAGCCTCTGGCTCTTTGCTTCCAGTTGACATGGCCAGTTAGAAAGCAAAACCAAGCTCTTACAAAATAATAAAGTCAGAAACAAAAACCTTCAGGCTTGTTCAGAGTCTCCAAGTAAAAATTAACGTTTTGAAAATGGGAAAGAGGAAAAAATAACATCCTGCTTTCCACTCTTCATCTTTTTGTCCCACGCTTAGACACTATGGTCAAATACTTTGAAGTGTCACTCAACAAGCAGGAGATGTGTGAGGGCTCGGGGCTCTTGGGAAGGGAGACTGAAGCCTGGCGGCAGGTGGCTGTCCGATCAGGGAGACCGGCCCCCCATCGCGGGACACGGCATGGGGGCAGGGCCTGGCCGTGCAGCCTGCAGCGGGCACCCTGCTAGCGCTCCCAAAGCACCCCTGCTGCAGCCCTTTGACCAGGCGCCTGGGCAGCTAGGTTGGTTGAGTGTCTGACTCTTGACTTCATCTCAGGTCATGATCTCACAGTTCATGGGATCGAGCCCTATGTCGGGCTCTGTGCTGACAGTGCAAAGCCTGCTTGAGATTCCCTCTTTCTCTCTCTACCCCTCTCCTGCTTGTATGCATGTGCTCATGTTCTCTCTCTCATAATCAATAAACAAAAAATTAAAAAATAAATTAAAAAAAAAAAAGAGGAAGCCTCGCCTAGTGGGGGACTTCCTGCCTGACATTTTGCCAGGCAGCCGCTGGTGTGGCATTGGTCTTGTCTGGGTCAGCAGGTTGCTTTCCTAGGAAATGGAGATTTTGATGGCCCGGAGACACTCCCACATGGCACCTTCCCTAGACATGTTCCTGTCTGAGGCGGTGGCCTACTCGTGTCTTCCTTCCTCTTATGTTTGTCCTCAAATTCCTGCTGAACTTGTCACAGATTAGTAGAAACCTGTAAAGAATTCACAAGGCAATGACACTTAACTATAATGTCTCTTAGTAAGAACATTCAGTAAGGAAAATCCAGACGTCTGGCTGGAAGGGCAGGCGTGGTCACATTTTCCTGGAGAGAGAGATGGCTGCATAATGACGCTGTGTGGCTACACTAAATGCTGTGCGGAGTGCAGGTTTTCAAATTCTGACCATTCTTCAGGACACTGTATGCTGACTCATAGCGCGGGGGCCTTTGATGGCAAGAAGAGACAGCCCATGTTGGCATAAGGAGAACGGGGAAGTCCATTTGAAGGATGCAGTGGCATCTTGTGGAAGCCAAAGACAACAGTGCAAATGACCCAAAGAGAGGACTGGAAGATGGCCTTTTCCTGCTCTTACATGTGCCCCTGAAAACTGCTCTCTTCTCCCTTCTGTAGATCGACTTTCTCAGTTCTTTGATCATGTATCCAGAGCTCCTGAGCTGACACGTTGTGACAGTGTCAGTCTCCCAAAGACATGAGGATTCAAATTCCAGAGAAGGGACTCCAGTCAGCCCAGCATGGGTCAGACTCCTGCCTCGGTCCACAATCCGCTGTGGCCAGAGGGAACGGTCACACCGTACAAAATCGCCATCGGGCACACTGCTCTCACTGTGGGGGGTGTTGGAGTTTGGGATAATCAAGAAGGGGGCTAGGCAGCAACCCAGCGGGTGTCCGTTGCAGCTCACCAGTGAGCCGGTGACTGGGATCTGTTAGATCAGCAGCCGTGCTTTAGCGAAGATGTGGGGAGACACTCATCCCCGTGGTGAAGGTTTTTAAAATCTCTCCTGTGCTACAGTGTCAATTCTTTGTACCTCTTCAGTGGTCAGGAGAGCCAGAATGTGTTTCAGTTGCCTTGGGAAACTGAGACAGAGAAGTGGACCCTTGGCCAGCAAAGTTGCTCATAATAGGAGAGGGAGAGAGGCTCATTTAAACCCTCTTGGGACATGTAATATTTAGTATTGTTCATGAAAGAGCATGAAATTAAGATCAGTGCACTTAAGAATAGTTTATAGAATAAGAAAATTATTTTGGACAAATTTGGTTTAAGAAGAATGGTTTTCTCACTGAGCCATCTGGAACTATTGAGGAAATGAGCCCTTCTGGATAATGGTTTCCCAGAGAACTGTAGGTTTCCCTCTTTAAGTATCAGAACATGTAATTTGTTTAACTCTTGAGTGCCGCTCAACTCTTTCTCCTTCAAATTAAATATTTCTTAGTACCTCATGCTGTTGTTCTACGGTGCATATAGTATATGGTAACATATACTATACGGTGCTGTTTGCCACAATGCTAACTGACCGCAGATAATGTGGGATTTTAAGAAATCTACTCCTTTATCATTTTTGTACCTTCCCTTTCTGAGACGCTGCCCTCCTCTCAAGTAACACGTTCTTCCGATCTGTTGTGTGGGTTCGGGAACCAGAAAAAGAAGTATATCTGAATAATTTAGAAGTTAAAAGTAAACGGGCTGTGCGCGGGGTGGTCTTGGAAGGAAGGGGGCGGCTTCTGCGCATGAATTCCTCGATGGCACTGTGATAGCTTGAGGCTCTTTTACTTCCTTTTCCCCAGCTGCGTTCTTTAGACCTGAGGCTGCCGGCTGGCTAACCGGGCTCCCGATGAGTGAGGGGAGCCTGCCTAAAATCGTCCGTGAGCCTCGGCAAAGTCACTGTGTCTTTCTGGCAGAATGAGAGGACAGTGAGGGCATCTCAGTGGGACAGTAGTGCTCATCTTCTTGCTTACATTTGAATTCATATCTAACCTGAAATTGTCTAAAATTTTAGGTACGTTCTTTGAGAATATCACAGCAGATCTCTCTGGCTGCCCTTTTGCGATGACTTTTCTCAATTATTGTGTGTCTGGAGATACTGTGTTTCATAAGAGATATTTTATGTTTCATAAGAGAGGTTTTGCAGAATTCTCTACTGGTCTGTACTTTCCACCAGAAGCTCTATAAATGGTACGAATTCTGCTCACTCCCCCAAGTATGCTGAGGCTGGAGTATCAGAAATGGAATGGACGTTTCTGGTCCACATATTGTGTCCTGGGTGCTCTGCTAGACGTCTCTGCTTAGATTACCCCATGCCAGTCTTGAGGCAGTCCTGGACAGGGATGAGGAAGCACCAGTGACTTGTCCAGGGTCACGTGACTGGGGTGCAGCAGGGTCGGGTTCGAACGTGGATCTGTCTTTAACTCCCAGTCTCCACCCACTGCAGTAATAACCCTTATCGTGTCTTCCAATGCCAGGCACTCGCCAAGCTCACCACACATTGTCTCCTTTTATCCCCTCAACCCACTTTATGAAGCATGGGGACTTACTGTTTCCATTTTACAGATGAGGAAACCAGGGTTTGGTATGTTCAGGTAATTCGCCCAAGATAACCCTGGTAGAGTGATGGACCCAGTCCAGGACTATGCTTGGAGCTCTGCTGTGAACCCCACAGTGCACTGTCGCCTCCCTGTGCAGCAAGCATATGCTTAGACATACACACACACACACACACACACACACACACACACACACACGTGTTTAACAGTGGAAATTCTTGGTTTGAAAAGAAAGTACGCACTGATCCTTTTGCCTCATTTTTAGGAGGTGAAGTTGGCATCTTTGGTATGGGAGAACTTCTAGAGAAATGTGAATTGGATAAAGAATTTGGAGATGGGAGGTTGAGGTGGATCTACATAGTTCCTGTCTTCCTGAAGTACTTCGTCTTATAGAGCTAAAATGATGTTTTGAGGCTCTCTTATTCCAACAGTTCTTCGAGAATATTTCTGTGTTGTTTCCAGAAGTAGCAAGGATCTAGCGAATAAGACCTGCACGGGGAGGCCCAGCCTCCCGTTGTGATGTATGTGCTCACAGAGGAGACACAAGGGGCCCATCGGGAAGGGAAACCGACAGCTGCAGATAGAAACCAGAAGTTTCCCTAGAGCAGTTTGTTAAATAGTTACACGCCTGCCTCAGAATCATCTCAACGTTGCCTAAGTCCGCTTTCACTGATAATTCACTTTGAATAACCACAGGGGAGGAAACCGCATGGATTCAGTAACCCTGCCTCGGAATGTATAGCCTGGATCCAAGCACAGGGCCAGAGACCCGTCACCGCACTGACCCCCTTCCTCCGGGCTCTGGGCACCTCCTTGCTTCAGAGCTTGTGGCTGGCAGACTGACCGGTCTCGAACTCAGGGACTAAGGACACATCTAGCTGCGGAAAGACGACCCAGTGGCAGCCTCCCTAACCACACACTGTCATTTCTCCTCTTTCTCAAATACTGGGTGATGTTCGCTTACAAGGGGCTGGAGCTGGCTTCTGTAGGTTACACTTGCAATCTTTGAGGAGATTTAAACTTCACAGTTAACTTCTTATGCCTCTTGTTCTCTTCAGCATCCTGCTTTCTCACAGAGCATAATATCCTGGGGTGGGCGGTAGTCTAGATGCAGCCCACCTCCACAGTGCTATTGACGGGCAGACGGATGATTGGAAGGTAGGAGAAGAAAATGAACGACAGTTTAGCCCCAAGATACAGTAGAGAGCACATCGGTTTAGGGCTCAACAGTGAGTCCTGCCACCTGTAGTTTGGGTGACCTTAGGTTGTTTAACCTCACACCACCCCCAATTTCTGTAGACGGGCAGAATTCCGGGGCGGGGGGGATGGTGGCTGTTGTGATCATGTGACGCTGAGCGTGTGTCCCGTGCCTGGCATATCCGTGCTCAGCAGACCGTGTTTTTCTTGCTTCTCCCTCACCAACTCCTTGCAGACAAGGCCACCTCAGAGTCACAAAGTCATGAGGCTGTGACCCACAGGCCCCCAGAGGCATGGGTACTCTCTAGGGGTCGTGATGCACCAGTCATGTAATGACCGTGGGCCTCAGTGTGCTCTGAAATAACAAGGCCCGACTAGCTCTGTCCTGCTTGCTTCCTGCTCTAGAAGTCATTGCCTCTAGATCTCACGCCCTGAAATAACAGCACTCTGTCACAGTTTGCCCCAAGGCTGGCCAGCAGGGCTAGGCAGTTGGCATCAGGTGTGTGGGGTGCTGCTCTGGGGGCACTTTTTGCAATTAAACTCTACCTCTGTTTACCTTTTGCAAAACTTATCTCTGATCTTCTCTCAAATCTTGTGTAATGACTGAAAACATTTTAAAGGTCCTGCTCCTTCCTAGCAACACTTGGGAGGGGGGAGAAGGGTCTTTCTATTCCGGCCCATCTTTTTGGACTCCTCAGCATTTCTGAACAAGGAAATGGTATCACTCGATACGCACGGGGTATTCCCAGGTTGTTCCTACAGAGCGGCTCCGCTGCCCCCGGCCTGGCCTGGACAGCTAGAGCTGACCTTCCTCTCCTCCACCTCAGCCTCGGGAAGGGGCTTGTTTCCTGGGCCCCTCCTGCCGGGGACAGCCTGAGGCGGGGGGGCTTGGCTGCAGACCCCAAGGATGAAGCACTCAGCTTTTGGTAGCGTCTTCGTTTGAGCCTGTGGAGAAGGACTCCCTCCCCACCCTGTCCTTTCTTGCATCTTTTGGCATCAAGGCCTAGACAGTCCTAATGCCTCCGAGTTCGTGCTGTTTACTTACCAGAAATAGATCCAGTCATGAAATCTCCAGCCACCCCTTTACTACTTGGGCTCTTCGGAAGTGACTCCACCCTTTTGAGTTCCTGGTTCTGTTTGGTTGGTGGGATATTTTTGTCAAGACTAGAGTCTGGTCCAGGGGAACTTCGTGGGTTTCAGCTGGATGGTGGGAACGGTCGGGGAGGGAGGGGACCTATGCCGCCTCCAAACCCGCTCTACAAATGGCCCACTCGGTGACTCCTGGTGGAGGGAGCCCAAGCCTTGACATATGTGAGATGGGCCTCGCCGCGCTGCCTTTGAAGCCCGAGCAGTAATTGCCGGCTTTGATTGCACCGACTTCACTGGTGGGTTGGGCCGTGCTGGGGCTCGCCTGGCCTGGCCCAGCCACAGCCCCCCAGTGAAGCCTTAGATGTGGGAAGTCTCCAGTCTCCGGAGCCTCATGCCTGTGGTTTCTTGAAAAGAATTGTGATTTGACCTGTTTTATATCTATAAAGCAACTCTGTAAGCCCCCCATTTCTCCCATTTGGAGGTAAGGCTTGGTCTGCCCTGATGGCCCTGCATTTTAAAGGAGCAATCGCATCCAGTCTGTCTTATTTGATAGCAGGACACATTCTCTGCCAACTGATTCCAGTGCCAGTTACACACACATGAGAAGAGCATCCTGAGTGGGGAGGGGTCGCCTTTAGGTTTGCAGTTGTACAGAGCATCTGTGAAAGCAGCTTTCCAGGAGCATTTTGTAAGAGGATGCTGGAATACTGAAACAACAGTGGGAAGATGTGAGGCTGTGCAAAGAAATGGCTTTATTAGGAGATACTGGGACTCTTTCCAGGGAAGCACACAGTATCTGTGTGGTAAATGGCCATGCTGGACAGCCAAGTTTGTGACTGTGCTCAGCTCAAGAAGGGAGGAGGAGAGGGCCCTCAGGTGGGGTGGGGGAGGGGAGGGGAAGGATGGCTTGCCGGAGCCAGAGTTGCCCGGCCCTGCCCCACGCCCCTGCCTGGGCCCCCCCCCCCCCCCCTCCCCCGCTAGG
>NC_064811.1:88133158-88147480 GCF_023721935.1 Panthera uncia | reverse complement strand
AAAATTTTTTTTTTTTTTTTTTTTTTTTTTTTTTTAATTTTTCCAGGGGATGCAGAGAGCAACTAATGTCACCTATCAAGCTCACCATGTCAGCAGGAACAAGAGAGGTCAGGTCGTGGGGACCAGAGGTGGTTTTCGTGGCTGCACAGTTTGGCTGACAGGTAAGATCAAGAGAAATAAACCAGTTAATTTCAAAAGCAGTGTTTATAGACAGTCTTGAACAAGGATTAAGGGTATTTATTTAAATTTTGAGATATTTGTGTGTCTGGAACATCACTGCATGTACCTGGTAGCGTTGCTTAATTATAACCTATTTCCTTTTGGTAATTCCTTTTGTTCTTTACAGAATTGCTATTGAAGTAAAGGGGGAAACCAGAATGCATCTTAAAACTACTTTCTAGTTAATAGCTATGTTATATTCTATACATTTTTGTATGCACCAAGACCTGGATTCTGCCTTCAAGAAGCTAATGATGTAAACGATATGAAGAGAAACAGTGATAAAGACTTTCACAAAAAAGAATTTTTGCTTTGGCCTCGATTGGTTTTTTCATTGGTTCTCCCAGAGTCTCCCTTCGGGTTAGCCAGTGCGGGCTGGTGAGAGGGTCAGTTGATCTAGATTTTGGAGGTGGCTTTACGAATGATGGATTCTTGGGGCACCTGGGTGGCTCAGTCGGTTGAGCACCTGACTTAGGCTCGGGTCATGATCTTGTGGTTCGTGAGTTCAAGCCCCACATTGGGCTCACTGCTGTCAGCACTGAGCCTCCTTCAGATCCTCTGTCGCTTTCTCTCTGCTCCTCCCCTACTTGTGCTATCTCAAAAATAAACATATAAGAATGACGGATTCTTTCACTTCTAGTAATTGTATTTAAAATTTTGTATTTAATTGTAAATTAAATTTAATTTAAAAATATTTAATTGTATTTAAAATTAACCACCAAAATTTTATACCTATTTACTCCCCTACCAACAGTGTGGGAGAGGGTCCATTTCCAAGTGTCTTTTCATCAACATGGATACTACCAATCCTTAAAATTTTTGCTGATGGGTGAAATTCTGTGTGTATACGTTTTTTAAAAATTTTTTTTCATGTTTATTTATTTTTGAGAGAGAGAGAGAGAGTGTGAGTGCATGAGCAGGGGAGGGGCAGAGAGAAAGGGAGACACAGAATCTGAACCAGGCTCCAGGCTCTGAGCACAGAGCCCGATGTGGGGCTCGAACCCACGAACCGCGAGATCATGACCTGAGCCGAAGTGGGATGCTCAACCTACTGAGCCACCCAGGCGCCCCCTGTGTGTGTGTTTTTAATTATATGCTTCAATTGTAGACAAGTCTAATTGTTTCTGTAGGAAAGAAGACCCTGTCCTCACATTCTTCTCATCTCCTCATTCTTAAGTTCAGGTTGTTAAATTGTTACTTTTCCATTGTCTACGTTCATAACACATTCTGTTCTCAAATCTTAAATTTTCATGATTGTTTTTTGTTTGAGCTCTGTAAGTAAGTTGATTCTCTATCCACCAGTTCATCATCAGTCCTTTTATTATGGTGTGTCCACTCATGAGCTCTCTCTTTGGGTCTAGTTTTTTTTTTTTTTTTTTTTAATTTTTTTTTTTTTTAACGTTTATTTATTTTTGAGACAGAGAGAGACAGAGCATGAATGGGGGAGGGTCAGAGAGAGGGAGACACAGAATCTGAAATAGGCTCCAGGCTCTGAGCTGTCAGCACAGAGCCTGACGCGGGGCTCGAACTCACGGACCGCAAGATCATGACCTGAGCCGAAGTCGGCCGCTTAACCGACTGAGCCACCCAGGTGCCCCTGTTTGGGTCTAGTTTTAAGTGTTTGTGTTCTGTTGTTGTTTCTGTAAGATAGTCCTCCATTGGATTTTGAATTCCCTGAGATTTCTTTTTTTTTTTTAATGTTTATTTTTGAGAGAGGAGGAGAGAGTGTGCGCACATGTGTGAGTGGGGGAGGGGCAGAGAGAGGGAGAGAGACAATCTGAAGCAGGCTCCGAGCTGTCAGTGCAGAGCTGGACATTGGGCTCAAATTCTGGAACCGTGAGATCATGACCTGAGCTGACGTCAGATGCTTAACTGACTGAGCCACCCAGGCAGCCCTGAATTTCCTGACTTCTTATGTTTGAGAATGTCTGCCTGTCTTTTACGATGATTTGGCTAGATAAAATATATATTTGGTTCATACTGTGTTTTGGAATTCTTAAAGCATTACTCCATTTTAATCTGGTATTAAATGATGTGAAGAAGTGTGAGACTAATTTGATTTTTTTTTTTTTTTTCTTTTTAGGAGGTTTCCTTTTTCATCTGGAAGCCTGAAAAATTGTTTCTTTTCCTATATTTTCTTTTAGCAGTTTTGCCTTTCTCATTTAGGCCCTTTATCCATCTGTAGTTGATTTTTTGTGTGTATGTGAGGGAGGGGTCTATTTTCTTTTTTTTCCATGCGGATAATCAGTTGTCTCAACAGCATACATTGATGAAGGGGCATCCTTTTTTTTTTTTCCCCCTCAGTGCCAACTGTGTTATGTCAGGTTTCCACCTAGGTGTGAATTTGTTTCTGGGCTCTCTGATCTATTCTTCTGGTCTGTTCCTCTGTGATTGCCACACTATCTTACTATATATTTATAAGTCTTGAAATCCAGTGGAATAAGTCCTCTTACCTTATTCTTCATCAGGACTATCTTGACTGTTTTTTGGTGGTGGGGCAGGGGGGCTCTTTGCTTTATTGTATAAACTTTGTGATTGGTTTAACTCTAAAATTTGATAGGGATTTAGTTTGGGATTCCATTGTATCTAAAAGTCAATTTGGGGAAAATTGATCTTTAGAATATTGGGTAATCCTTTTCTTGAGTGTGGTACATTCCCTTTATCTTACCACTAATGATGCTTATAAATACTGTTTATCAGATTTTTTGGTGCTTGCTTTATGGTCTAGTATGTAATCAGTTTTCATAAATATATATTTGAAGAGAACATCAGGGTGCCTGTGTGGCTAAGTTGGTTAAGTGTCCAACTTCGGCTCAGGTCGTGATCTCACAGTCTGAGTTTGAGCCCCATGTCAGGCTCTGTGCTGACAGCTCAGAGCCTGGAGCCTGCTTCAGATTCTGTGCCTCCCTCTCTCTCTGCTCCTCCTCTGCTCATGCCCTGTCTTTCCCTGTCTCTCAAAAATAAGTAAACTTAAAAAAATTTTTTTTGAAAAGAACATCTATTCCCCCGATACGTGCAATGTTTTTAGATATGCTCATTAGATCAAGCTTGTTAATTATGTTGTCAAATCTTCTATAGCCTTTGCTGTTTTTTTTTTTTTTTTTGACAATATTTTTGGAAATGGAAGTAAAGATTTCTTTTTCTGTTTTTTTTTTTCTTTTTGAGAAAGTGCACAGTGGGGGAGGGGCAGATAGAGAGGGGGACGGGATTTGAAGCGGCACTGTGCTGATAGCAGTGAGCCCAGTGTGGGGCTCGAACTCAAGAACCCCAAGATCATGACCTGAGCCAAAGTTGGCTGCTAAAACTGACTGAGCCACCCAGGTGCCCCGGAAGTAAAGATTTCTTTCTTCTTCTCACAATTCAGTAGCTTAATCAGGATCTGTTGGGGTATTGAGTGGGTTGTCATTTTCCTGGAACATAGTTTGCTTTTTCTCAGATTGTACTCCAGATAAACTTTCTTTTATATTTCTACGTTGGTAGGTGTACTAGTTTACCAGGGCTGGTGTACTAGGAGACCCAGACAACTACACCTCTGCCAACCTCCTAAGTACTCCACCACACATTAAGCCTGAGTGATGTTTCCTGTTCGCATATGGAATTCTCGGATCCATCTCCAATAACCTAGAAGGGGTCTTAGCCCTAATTCTCTCCATCCTAATTCTAACAGATCACATCAAAACAACAGGGAGGCTTCCAACAGCGGAAATTTATTCTCTCACCATTCTGGAGGCTGGGAATCTGAGATGAATGTTTTGGTAGGGTTGGTTCCTTCTGGAGACCCTGAGGGAGAGTGTGCTGCAGGCCTCTCTCCTAGCTGCCGGAGGTTGCTGGCAGTCCTTGGCCTTCTTTGGTTTGTAGATGCAGTGCTCTGTCTCCTGCTTTCGTCTTCACATGGCCCTGTCACAGTGACACCAGTCGCTGGATTTAGTTCCCATCCTGGTACTGTATGACCTCGTTTTAATTACATCCACAAAAACCCTATTTACCACTAAGGTCCCATTCTGAGGTTCCAGATGTGTATGAATTGGAGGTGGGGGATTATTCAATCTCGTACATTTGGTTTCTTTTCTTCGGGTATACACATTTTCCTTATCTAAGTTTTGGATTATCTGTCTTGTAATTATCTGCTAATTTTCTCTAACTGCTTTAGCTTTTTGTCTGTGTTCACTGTAATCTCAACGAAACTTCCTGTGTCAGTAACTAAAATTTTCAGTAGTCTTTTCTTACTTTGTTTCAAACTATGTATATGTATGTATGTGTGTGTGTGTGTGTGTGTATAATAAATATACATATGTGTGTATAAATAGGTACTTTTATTATGACTTAGGTTGTTTTGTATAAAAAGTCTAAGATTTCTGGTTTCCAGGTTTTTTTTTTTCTTTCTGATGCTTAGTGTCCAACTGGTGGTTAAAAACAATAAAAAACAGAAAACTGTTTTTCCTGTTCCTCCCCGTCTCCATCTCTTTTTTCTAGTTATTGTCTCTGTGTAAGAGATTAGCCAAGATCTAGTGGTGTAAAACAACCATTTTAATTCACTTCCCATTTTGTGGGTAAGGACTTCCGGAGGGCTCAGCTGGGCGGTTTGCCCTGATGTCTGGCTTGGTTGCAGTTCTCTGAAGGCTCACCTGGCTGGCGTCCGTGATCACGAACTCACTTGATGCCGCTTGTCAGCCGGGAGCTTAGCTGGCTGAAACATTTGCTAGTGATCTCTTGAGCATGGTCGCCTCAGGGTATTAATAGTGGGCTTCTCTCCAATGGAGTGTCCAGGTAGCATTTTCTGACCCAGCCTCAGAAGTCACACATTGTCGTTTTCACTACATCCTTTTGGCAACAGGTGAGTCCTAAGGCCAGCCCAGAGTCAAGAGTAGAGAGTTAGACTCTGCCTATTGACGTGACTGTGGCGATGTCACATTGTCGGATAGTTTGCAGGGTCGGAAATGCTGTTGTGGGCATCCTTGGAAAATATCTGCTATGCTCATTAATACAATTTTAATTTAATTTTATTTATTTAATAATATTTAATTTTTAATATTTAATTTTAATATTTAATATTATTTATTTTATTTAATACAATTTTTTAATATAAAACTAATACAGGTTTTTAATGTATAAAGCAACTAATGCTATTAATCCTTTTTTTTTTTTTTTTTTTTTTTTTTAGTTTATTTATTTATTTTGAGAGAGAGAGAGACCACATGCATGGGCGCACATGTGAGAGAAGGGCAAAGAAAGAATCCCAGGCAGGGTCCAGGCTCTGAGCTGTCAGCACAGAGCCTGACTCATGAACCGTGAAATCATGACCTGAGCTGAAGTCAGACACTTAACCGTCTGAGCCACCCAGGTGCCTCAACACCATTGATTCTCTTAACATATCAATTGTACCTTCATAATGTCTTTCAAGGGAATCCATTCATGATTATCTCTTGCCTCGTAACCACCTTAGTTATGAATTCTGTAATTACATACTCAGCAAGATGGCACGTGTTTCTGCATGAATGTATGCTTTCCTTTTCCTTCTTGTTGTTTAGTGAATAAACATCATTGGTATAGGAAGGTGAGTTGAAATGAGGATATTCTTTCAAGGTTAATTTAAATTGGACTCCCAGATACTTTTATCTATGGTTGTCTATGAGAGGTATTGATCCTAGGATATAGAGATAGCTTCATTTGTCCTTTTTCTTCCCTCACCAGAAATAATTTGGGCATGTAACTCAGTTTTTAAGTTGGCATGCAGCTCTGGAGTAGTGTTAACAGGAGGACAAAGTGCATATCTGAAACGGAGTGATTTGTAGGATGCCTTTGGGCACAGACAGGAATTATTAAAAACAAATACTTGAGTATACAGCGTTGCAGTCTTGGGTAAAATGGTCAGCAGGCCTGCTGTTGCGCGTCAGGCCGGTGGCCAGAGGGTATTTGAAAATGGTGTTACAATGCTGCAGGGTTCAATAAACTGGGGTTAATGCGAAGTGTTACCATTTATGAACATGATGATGTGAAAGAGGCCATAAAGCTTCCTGAGAACCTGTATAATGACAGCTTGTTTGGCATTCAGAGAGCAGTGGACCTGACCATAAGGCTGCGTATCTTGCCTAAAGAGCAGTGGACAAAATATGAGCAGGATAAATTTTACTTTGCACCATATCTGAAAGAAGTTATTTGGGAAAGAAAAGAGACGAATGGGCAAAGAAATAATCGCGGAGTTTAAGTTGGTGGTTGTAGCTGCCCTGAAACATTTTTTTAGAAGTTGGATAAACCAGGGGCACCTAGGTGGCTCAGTCGGTTAAGTGTCTGACTTCAGCTCAGGTCATGGTCTTGTAGTTCGTGAGTTCGAACCCCATGTCAGGCTCTGTGCTGACAGTTCGGAGCTTGGAGCCTGCTTCAGATTCTGAGTCTCCCTCTCTCTCTGACCTTCCCCTGCTCACGCTTTGTCCCTGTCTCTCAAGAATAAATAAAGCATTAAAAAAAGTTAAAAAAAAAAAAAACCCAAAAAACAAAGAAGTTGGGTAAAGCTGAAGTGTACAATTTAGAACTATTTGAACTGCAAATGTACTACTTTACGTGAATGTATTTATTTAAAAAATATAAATGCTTACTTTAAACTATAGATGTTTTTCTAGCTAAGATCTAAATCTTGTAGAGAAATGTGGGATAAATGTTACTGAGGGATTGCTATGTGTAATGAGTGTTATGAAGCCAGTGATTTAAATTCTTTGTTACTAAGTGGTCTCCTAACATTGCATATGAAATGTGCTTGGACTATTCGATTTTAGGCTTGTCTGGAGCAGGAAAGACCACAGTGAGCATGGCTCTGGAGGAGTACTTGGTTTGCCACGGTATCCCATGCTACACTTTGGATGGTGACAACATCCGTCAAGGCCTCAATAAAAATCTTGGCTTTAGTCCTGAAGACAGAGAAGAGAATGTTCGACGCATTGCAGAAGTTGCTAAGCTGTTTGCAGATGCTGGCTTAGTGTGCATCACAAGTTTTATATCCCCTTATACTCAGGTATGTGGCTTTTGTACCATTGCTGTTCTGACATCATCGAGTGAGATGGCCTCAGGCAAAACAAGTAATTGAAACGCTCACGTATGCTTCGAAGCTAAATTCAAATTAAAATAATCAACCTACAACACTTTTGTGCTGGGACTTTCTGAGTAAATTCCTTTTTAATAAAACCTGTTATGACTGCCCCTGCCTCCCAAAGTATAACCAAACTTGTTGACCTCAAGCCAGTGGCCACATTTTTTCAAGCTTGACTTTTCAACTCAATAAATGTATAATGAATACTCAATGTGTGTCAGACACCCAGGGAAAGTCTTAAGTTTCTTAACATGTGCCTGACCATGGCTTCTTTGCTCACAGACAGAAGCACTCTCCTCTTTCATCACATTCCTCCTCTTATTTTAGCACTAATTCACTGTTTTGTAGTTCTCTTAAAAAATCATGTCATTTCTTACGTGAGATTTTTGTTTCCCCACCTGGAAGGCACTCTTCTCCTTCGATCAGTCCTTCTCTTCTCGCCATCAGTTGACTCCTGTTCATGCTTTCAGGCTCAGGTTAGGCATCTCCTCCTCCTGAGTGCCTTCCCTTTCTCCCTCAGCCTTTGGTGCCCTTATTGTGCCCTAACCCTTTGTTTTATTACAAATGCCAGTTCATTGGTTGGTGGTGCTAACAGTGGCAGCAATTGTAGTGGTGATGGTGGTGGTGGTGGTGGTAGTAATGAAAATAATAGCAGCTAACATTTATTAAACGCCAGCTGTATACCATGAATGAACTCACGTAGTTCTTGTCACCCAATGAAGAAGACAGAGTAGTAATGAAAATAATAGCTAACATTTATTAAACACCAGCTGTATACCATGAATGAACTCATGTAGTTCTTATCACCCAATGAAGAAGGCAGAGATGAGGAAAAAGGTGTAAATTACCCAGGGTCGCTGTACATGGTAGAGCAAGGCACCCAGACAATGTCATTGGAATCCATATTCTTACTCACCATGCTTTATTGCCTCTAACCCCCACTGGTTCCTTGAAGGCTGAAACTACATCTTATTTATCTTTATAATCTTGATGCCAAGCCCAGCTTCTGGAATATAGTAGATATTTAGTGTTTGTTAAATGACAGCATAGTACAGATGTGAAAGAGCAGGTGAATTACTATGTGGTTAAAAGCAGGGACTTTGGAGCCAGAAACAATGGGTTGGAATCTCACCTCTGCCTGTTATGACCTTGGCCGGTTGAGTTGACCTTCCTAAGCTCAGATAACGCCTACCTCCCAGTGTTGTTCTGAGGATTAGGTAAATCATGCGTTCAAAGCTTTCAGCATGGTGCCTGGTGTGTACTAAGTATTGAGTAAATATAATAAATAATAGCACAATTCTAGTGTTGTATCATGAATTTGGATGGTTACATAGACTTTTTTTTTAAAGCCAAAATAAAACATGAACTGTAAGAGTTACAGGTAAGTATCAGATGGAGTGTTAATTGTAAAGATTCACTTAACTGAACCATGGCAGGAGTCCTAAAGGGTCCTGTGAGGACTAAGTACTTTTCATTTGCCTGAAACATTGGGATCAGCATCAATACATCCGTTTAAAGTATACTGGATCATGAAGTGTGTAAGAGAATGATAGTTGTTTGAGTTCTTGAATCCTTGATATAAACAGTTTCATCGTAATGTAACAACTGATATTCTTGTACATTCTGGAAATCTTTGCAACTCTTAGAAGAGGAGAAAGTAACGTGATTTGGAGAGCTGTCAGCTGGATTTCTAAAAGTATGTACTGATCTGCTTTTTGGCCCCCTTGTTTCCATAGTACGGAGTGAAATTTGTTGCTCTCACTTCTAAAAGCACAGAGAGTGAGGTTTGGACTGTGCTTATGAACCCACAAACTGTGAGCTCATGACCTGAGCTGAAATCAAGAGTCAAACACTCAACTTACTGAGCCACCCAGGCGCCCTAGTTCACTTTTTTTTCAAACGTTTATATGAGAGAGATCGTGCGCGCATACGCACGAGAGAGCCCAAGCAGGGAAGGGGCAGAGAAGGAGAGAGGAGGAGGAGAGAGGATCTGAAGCAGGCTCCCTGCTAACAGCAGCAAGCCGGGTGTGGGGCTTGAACACCCAACTGTGAGATCATAACCTGAGCCGAAGTTGGACGCTCAACCGACTGTGCCACCCAAATGCCCCCACAGTTCACTTGTTTTTAATGGATAAGTGACTTGTTGCCAGGGGAAAAAGCTGGCAGAGAAGGAAGAGGAGGATTTCAGACGGAGGGGGGAAATGGATTGAGGAAGGTCCATTAGAGGGGTGGTTCTGGAATTCAAAGGGAGGAAGGAGTAGCAGGAGTGAGGGAGACAAAGGTTGCTGGGCATGTGGATACATTTATATGGCTGAGAGGAGGTTGAGAGCATTCGTGCCTGCGGATCTTCATTTTGAAGATGCGGAAGAGGAGAGTAGTGACAGTGGAAGTAGGGGCCATAAGAAATGTGAATGGTAAAATGAGCTGTGTGGGGATAGAGTGGCGGGAGTTGCAGGGCTGACTTTGGAAATGTTGGCACTGCTTGTGTCCAGAATAGGAACGTGGAGTTGGCCTTGAGTATGGAAAGATGAGCGGATCTTAAGGGGGAAACAGTTTAGCTTAGACAGAAAGAAGAGGTTGACTTAGAAAGGAAACCGTTCCGGAGGACAGGGTGGAACAATGAAGGTGATTACCAGAGAGTTGGGGGGTTCAGGGCAGGACAGAAAAGTAAAGGTTTGGGAGTGCTAGAGATGAGAAGTGGTCGCAAGACCTTGTATTTGGCAAGGAGATAAACCACCTTGAGGACTCTGAATGGACTCAGACTCAGGCTAAGATTGAACATGTTATGAGAGGCCCGATGGCACCTGCATTCAGGCTGGGCTTTGACTGTGGTTCTCCGTAAAACTTAGGTGAAAGTTTTTACAGGGCATCCGTTGTTTTCCCTCCTGGAACTCCCCAATATCTTGGATTTTTAGAATATCAAATTTTAAAATTGTTATGAAGAAATAGTTTCTTGGGTTAAATTTTTTTGTTTATATTTAAAAATATAAATTAAGTTTTGTCTAATATTTAATTTTCCACTGCCTCAGCTGATAAAGCACTTTTATTCATCCTTGATCGTTTATAGTACCTTTGATTCGTATGAGCACCTTTTATTATGTTTCTCTACATCTTTTTTCTAAGGATCGCAACAATGCAAGGCAAATTCATGAGGGTGCAAGTTTACCGTTTTTTGAAGTATTTGTTGATGCTCCTCTGCATGTTTGTGAACAGAGGGATGTTAAAGGACTCTACAAAAAAGCACGGGCTGGAGAAATTAAAGGTAAGTTTCCCTTTGCTTGCATTTTTTTTAAGACTTTATTTTTAAATAATCTCTACACCCAGTGTGGGGTTCAGATGCAACCCCGAGATCAAGGGCTGCATGTTCTACTGACTGAGCCAGCCAGGCGCCCCTTTGCATACTTTATCTTGCCATATCTGAGACTGATCGTCTTTGCTAAGAGATTGGGAATATTCAAACAACTTGGAGCTCCTTGAGAAGAAGAAGTGGGCCTTAATACTACGCTCTTGTGTCTCTGAAGCCTACCAGTAGTACCTGGCACTGTGTGTACTACTCAGTGGGAATGGTTGGTCAGGTTGGAATCCTTCTCCCAAGACAGAGTTTTAGAAGGTTGGGACTTCTGGGGCTGTTGGAAACCTACTTGGTATAATTAGGTGCATTAGACTGCATAGCAATTGCTAGCTGCTGCCACTTCTGCTTTTTGTTCTGGTGAAAATGAAGGAAATTCCATAGATCATGGGAATTGTAAACATTTTGAAAGCAAAACCAGTGCCTTGTTCTTATTTATATCATGGTGTGGAATGGTCCCTTATTCATTCGGTGTACATTTGTTGAATTAGGTTGAATTAATATATCTCTGATTCCATCAAAATGAAGATACCTTGATTTTAAAAATTTTTATGCTTTGCTCCTAGAGTTACAGCTACGATGAACATTTGGACATAGGAGACATTTAGAACCTGTCTGATGTGACATTTGATACCAATTATATTAATCTTCTAGGTATTGTTTAACATTAGTTCTGTTCTATTATTGTTAACAACAGAGGACGTGCCAGGGATTGATTACTCAGCGCTGTGTAGGGATCAGTGATTCATGCAGGTAACTGCTGCCTTCCCAACAGGGAGTATAATAGCCTGGGACTATCACAGGAGCTCTGTGAATTCAAGATTTTGTCACTCAGCTTCTGGTTCTGCATAGCAAAAGGTGGAACAGGAAGGACTATGCTGTTATTCTGGGCTCTTCTACATTTGGGCCTGGGGATGCTTAACCAGTTGGGGCAAGTGTGGGGCAAGTTCCACCTGCTGTGGTGAAACCTGATTCCTTAGGCAAGGCTGGCATTCAGTTGTGCCACCAGGGAAACTCAGTTTCACCCATGAAGCCTGTGCTTTCTTGACTCAAAGAGAACAGGTTGCCTGACCTGAATAACTGACGACATTAGGAGGGAAACCAGTTCAGCTCTTCATCATCTGTGTCCGCCTGTCTCTGTCGATGGCCACTTTTCACTTCAGTTTCTCAAAATACAGATTTGGCAAAGAGAAGCAAAATGATGTGTCTGGGATCTTGAAATCTAAATCTTATTTTAATTTTAGTTGGCTTTGTTTTTGCAAGGATGGATTGGTGAGGGAGGTAGATTTGTCTCTGGCTGGAGTAAACTACTTTTGAACAGGGATAACATCTTGAATATTTTTGTATCATTAGAGTTACACACATAGTAAATGCTTATTGAATAGATTAGAAGATGGAGCGGAAATTGGATGTTCAACACACATTGCTCAATGCTTCCTGTTTGCAAGCTGTGTGTTTGCTGCTGAGATGCAAAGATGAGTAAGACCACATGCAAAATACCTTGAGTTATTTGTAATTTGCATTCTATATTTGGGAGTGTGTTTGTAGTAGTTTAGTTTTCTCTATGTTACTTATTTACTTTCTTGACTGTTTTCTGTCTATTCCTCTGGGTAGACATTAATAAAATGTTCCTTAGATTAAAATATATGTGTTAGAGTCCCGATTGTAGAGTTGTATGTATGTACACATGTATGTATGTATTTATTTAGAGCCCCACGCATGAGTGGGGGAGAGGGGGAGAGGGGGGGAGAGAGAGAGAGAGAGAGAGAGAGAGAGAGAGAGGGAGAGAGAGAGAGAATATCTCAGCCTCCATGCTCGGCGTGGAGCCTGACATGGGGCTCCATCCCGTGACTCTGAGATCATGACCTGAGCTGAAATCAAGAGGTGGATGATCAACCAACCAAGCCACCCGGGCACCCCTGGAGTTGTTAGTATTTAAAAACCGTGTACTGGGGTGCCTGGGTGGCTCAGTCGGTTAAGCGTCCGACTTCGGCTCAGGTCACGATCTCACAGTTCGTGAGTTCGAGCCCCGTGTCAGGCTCTGTGCTGACAGCTCAGAGCCTGGAGCCTGTTTCAGATTCTGTGTCTCCCTCTCTCTGACCCTCCCCCGTTTATGCTGTGTCTCTCTCTGTCTCAAAAATAAATAAATGTTAAAAAAAAAAATTAAAAACCGTTTACTCATTGTCAGAATGGTAAATGCTGTTTCAGAGCTGTGATGGTAAATGTTCAAGGACAGAAGAGATTGTATACATTCAGCAGACCTCAGGCTTTTAGAGGGCTTTTTGTGACACTATAACTATCCCTGTGTCAGCCATTCTAATGATTATTTTCATGATTACTGCTCAAGTAGTTGTTATTTACTTAAATATAAATGTTTTGCTTAAGCATACATTTATTGTAATCATTTATGGGATAAATTAGCTAGAAAGAGAATTCTTGGGCTTTTAAAATAAGCCAAATCTTCTAACATAGTGGTTTTCAGGCTTTGCTGCACAATAGCATTATTTGAGTGAACTTTTAAAAATCCTGTGCCAAGGCCAAATCAGAATCTAATGCAGGTGGGACCTGGTGATTGCATTGTTTAGCTGCATTTGAGAATTAGAGCTTAAGAACTAGTGTTTTGGGGCGCCTGGGTGGCGCAGTTGGTTAAGCGTCCGACTTCAGCCAGGTCACGATCTCGCGGTCTGTGAGTTCGAGCCCCGCGTCAGGCTCTGGGCTGATGGCTCGGAGCCTGGAGCCTGTTTCCGATTCTGTGTCTCCCTCTCTCTCTGCCCCTCCCCCGTTCATGCTCTGTCTCTCTCTGTCCCAAAAATAAATAAAAAACGTTGAAAAAAAAGAAAAAAAAAATTTAAGAACTAGTGTTTTAATGAGAATTATTTTTCCCTAGCTATTCTATTGTGACTCACCACTAAATACTATTAGGAATATTGGTAATGCAGAAATCTCTTCTTGGATTCAGGTCTTCATGTGATACTTGGAAACATGAAATAGAAGAGAACAAGTGGGCTGTGGACTTGTCTATTACATTTTAGAACTCTTTTGGTGACTGCACCTCTTAATAGTAATTTATTTTATTTTATTTTGTTTTGTTTTGTTTTATTTTACTTTATTATATTTTATTTTAGTTATTTTTTTTTAAGGAGATAGAGGTTTATTGAATATGCCGCAGTGGGGTGGTTGGCATGGCAGCAGAGAAGAGGCTGTCAATAGTAATGATTTTAACTTTTTTTTTTTAATGTTTATTTTTGTGAGGGAGAGACAGAGCATGAATGGGGGAGGGGCAGAGAGAGAGGGAGACACAGAATCCGAAGCAGGCTCCAGGCTCTGAGCAGTCAGCACAGAACCTGACGCGAGGCTCAAACTCACGAGCTGTGAGATCATGACCTGAGCCGAAGTCGGATGCTCAACCGACTGAGCCACCCAGGTGCCCCAATAGTAATGATTTTGAAGTAATGTTTACCATTTTAACCCCAAGGTTGACCTAAGCACTTCAAGGCAGACAAGCCTTAAATGACTTCTGTAGGGGGTCATGTCAAGGGTATAAGATAGGAACAACATATCTTCAGCTCAGCTAGCCCATTCTTGGGAATCATCCTGTATTCTTTCTCTTTGGCAATTACATGGTAACATATTTAAAGGGGAAATCTAAATAGTGGTTGACACATAAACTGAT